>NC_081207.1:4265000-4386671 GCF_902713425.1 Acipenser ruthenus
TCTTTAAATATGAGCTATAGCTTTGTTAGCAGGGTTTAAATATGAGCTATAGCTTTGTGAGCAGGGTCCTATCTTTCAAAAATCCTTTAAGCCCTGTCAAGGTGCCACTGCTTTCCAAATCCATTTGGCATTTTTGGCAGAAGAATTCTTGTATTGTGTGTGTGTGTGCGTGTGTCTCAGTGTGTGCGTGTGTGTGTGTCAGTGTGTGTGTGTGCGTGCATGTGTTGGGTGGGGGGACAGGGGGTTGTTGAGTGAAGATCCTCTCTCTCTGAACTGTCACTGACAGATGGAAGGAAGTTTGTTGGAGGGGTAAAGGAGAGTTGATAGGATTAGACCAGACTAATTAAGTGGCAGGATAATGGTAAAGAAGATTAGTATCTGGTGGAATGGGAGAGGACTGTTTTTGTGTGTGTGTGTGTCTGTATACGTGTGCACCTATATAGGTGACCTAGAGGGGTTGGAACCAGAGACCTGGAGTAACTTTATACGGAGGCCAGGAGGAAAGCAGACACCCTGCTACTGCCACTGGGGAGGGATCGGATTGCATGGCTTTGCAGGCAACCTGCAGCAGTACAGGAGGTTTCAGTGCAGAGAATGGAGACGGGAGGATCGAAACGGAGTACTAGGGGATTTTGGGGAGTGTCTGCAGAGGAACATTAGGCAGAGTAAACCGGCGCCCCATCATCCCGCAACAGGCTTCCCTCCCCGATAGCTGTCGGCGGATTCAAGCAAGGAGGGAGCTTGGTGAAAGAGGGCTTTGTAAGAAATTAGAGAACAAATCTCTTTGTTACCCAGGGTTGGCTCCTGCTATTTGGATTTGGGCCGGCTTATTGAAATCTGGGCAAGCTTGTAATCCAAGATGTGTTCAATTAAACAGTCTGCGAGGGGCTATGTAACCAAACTGCTGCCAGGCTCCGGGAAATTAAACATGTGAACAAAAAAACCTGTAAGGACCAGAGGAGAAGGGAAAGAAAAGAGAAACTGGACCCTCCTGTCCGATTTTTATCAAGGCTTCCGCAGCGGCCCTCCGATGTTTGATTTGCAGCCATGTAATATCCAGGGCGCTTGGAGTTAGGGGTCGGAGCAGTGGAGGGGACTGAGAGAGAGAGAGAGGGAGAGGGAGCTGTTGGGATCAAGGTGACGTCAGTGGATTGAGGTGTCCTGCTCATTTTAATCCTGAGCTGATTAGTAGAACAAAAAAAATCAAGCGTGAATGTGCACTGTGTGGAAGTGAGAGAGGGTGTCGAAGGGCAGGAGCGACGGAGAAAGAACAGTAAAGAAGAGGAAAGAAGAACAACAGGAAAAATAAACAGGCAGAAAGTGGAGACAGATACGAGAAGAGGAAGAGAAAAAGGAATGTCATTAAAAGGGATCTGAGGAGGAAGATAAGAAGATATCTAGAGGGGCAGACTCTTCTTCGCTATTTGAACAAAAACTGGTAAAAAATAATCTGGGAGGAAAACGAAAGTTTCTGCTCCACTTCCTTTGCTGCTTGATAGTTGTTCTAACTCCTCTTCCCTCAAATCCTCCCCCGATTCCCTTTTCCCCCTTTGAACCCATCACCCATCACCCCTGCCCCAAGACTTGAGACTCAAGACAGGCCAAAATGCCGACCAACGGGATTCACCAGGCCTTGAAGATCCAGTTCGGCCTGATCAACCATGAGAGCCGCTACCTGACAGCGGAAGCATTCGGCTTCAAGGTGAACGCCTCGGCTCCCAGCATGAAGAAGAAGCAGATTTGGACGTTGGAGCAGGACGAGAAGAACAGCGGCGTGGTGTACCTGCGCAGCCACCTGGGCCGCTACCTCTCTGCGGACAAGGACGGCAAGGTGATCTGCGGGGCTGAGCAGCCTGACGCCGACTGCCACTTCCTGATCGTGGCACAGTCCGACGGCCGTTGGGCTCTGCAGTCCAAGCCCCACGCCCGCTACTTCGGGGGCTCC
Source organism: Acipenser ruthenus (assembly GCF_902713425.1). Taxonomy (NCBI): domain Eukaryota; kingdom Metazoa; phylum Chordata; class Actinopteri; order Acipenseriformes; family Acipenseridae; genus Acipenser; species Acipenser ruthenus. The sequence continues at coordinate 4,266,946 of NC_081207.1, forward strand.
GCAGACCGCCTCTCCTGCTTCTCCCAGGCCATAGCCGAGACGGAGCTCTGGGCCGTCCACCTGGCACTGCACCCCCAGGCCAACCTGCTGAGCCTCAGCCGCAAGCGCTACGCCCACCTCTCCACCCAGGAGAACGAGATCTCAGCCGACAGCAACATCCCCTGGGGAGTACACTCCCTCCTCACCCTCATCTACCTGGATGGGAAGTACTGCCTCAAGACCTGCGACAGTCGCTTCCTCCGCAATGACGGCAAGCTGGTGATGGAGCCTGTCCGCAACACCGGCTACACCCTGGAGTTCAAGTCCGGCAAGCTGGCGTTCAAGGACTGTGACGGCAAGTACCTGACCCCCATGGGCCCCACCGGCACCCTACGGTCTGGACGCAGCTCCAAGCCCGGCAAGGACGAGCTGTTTGACCTGGAGGAGAGCCACCCACAGGTCGTCTTCCAAGCAGCCAGCGGGAGATTCGTCTCCAACAGGCAAGGTAACTGCTCGCGGCACCCCGCTACGCTTACTGTTGTAAGGTTATAGTACAGTGCTTACAGTATATTGCGCCACATGAGAAATGCTTATTGTGGTTGTGGTAATAGTAAGGAATGAATAAGGCCTGTCTGACATGTCTCTCTATGAGGATGGTAAAGTGACCTTGTGGTAAGTTATGATACAGCCTCCTTTGTATTACTAGCAGCATTATCACAGGTCCTTCTTTCATTGTGCTGTTTCCTGGGGTTTTATTTTATTTTATTTGTCACTATATAGAGATTTCAAATACAAGGCTATAGATTAAACATTTAAAATGCTGCTTCCTGATACCTAATCCCTTCCTGGGATAAAACATAAGAATTTATGAAGAATTTATGGTGACAGGTAGGCTTCACCCGATCAACACAACAATAAGAAACTTATGTAAATGTTATAATGCTAATCAGGGAGAATATCTATATTTCCCCACCTATTGAAATGATAGTTAGGCTTTCTGTCCTAATCTAATTACCATAGTACTGTAACGGTGAGAGGTTGTCTTGGGCAGTTGGGTGGTTAGGCTGTGGAAAAGGGTGGGCCAGGTTTTGGGTTCATAGTTCAAGCCAATAAAAAGTGACGTTTCTGTGATGCTCTGTTTACCTGACTGGGGCAGAGGCAGGAGTTTCAGGAAACAGGCCTGAGTTTCCATGGCTACCACAGCCCCCGGTCATGTCTCTAAGCCAATCCCAAAGTTAGCTAACTACGTTATACCACACCTTTCCCAGGCTTTTACCGTATTTGGCTGTTCTGCGCTGTACAGCACATAAACATTCTTTAGCCCACACAGACACATTCCTCTTGCGTCAGGTGGCCCTACCTACAAATCAGTGCTTGCTCCTCCCAGCCAGATCCGGCCTAACCTTTGTTTGTGTGTTACTGTAATACAACAGCGTGAATCAGACACTAGGAAACTGCTTTCACATGAATCGGGTCACTTTCATTTCAATTGCAATAATCTCATCACATATCGTGTGTTTTGTCCTCATCTGTCCTGCTTTTACCTTACTTGGGCATCTCCAGGTGTTTTGTTTAGTGAGGTGATTTCAATGAACAGTAAAAGGTTCTTTGTTGAAAATACTACTAATAGTAAGAAATACTCTAATGTATAATTTATATTTTGCTTTAGGACTCCTATAGTAAACTATGAATCTTATACAGTATCATTTAATAATAAGAGCTGTCGCATGTTTCTTACGTCATTTCCAATTATAATTATTAAAGGAGTTTTGGCCCAGGGGTTCATACACCAATAACACATAGAATCTGTTTATCGTTCACTTTTAAACTAATATCTGATGTTCCTATATTACTAGATATTGGTACCTGGACTTGTTTTTGGACAACGGGCAGTTTGAATTCAAAACCAAAGAAATCCAAACCTTGAAAAGCTTTCCCCATCAGGAAGATGCATTGATAAGTTGCCTTTATAATAACACAATGCTGTTTTAATACCCTGCGAATGAAAGAAGGCAGGACAATCTGCAGTAAATCAGAGGGCAGATACATTACAGGAAGACCAACATGAAAAAGGGAAACTGTGGTGTGTGAAAGTGTGGCTAGAGAGAGTATCAGGTACAACAGCAACGTGCAATTAAAAGAATAATGGGACATAAAGCAAGCATTAGAACGAGGTCAACATGCACTGCTACAGAATCCTGTGCTACAGGAAATGCATGTCCTGGTTTTACCAGGTGATGGAGTGGAGGCTGGGATTGCCACCTGTCCTGGTGTTGAGGTTGATGTCCCTGGAGACCTTTCAGGGACACAAAACCTACATCCGTGTCAGTATTTGTATTATTCCTTTTCAGCATCTTCCCATTTTTTATATCAGCTGTGAGCTTTTCGCCAGCTTCACCCGAGAGAGAGAGAGAGAGAGAGAGAGAGAGAGAGAGAGAGACTGTTCAGGTTAATTATCTCAGCTGTCATCAGTTCCCTCAATGTCTTTCTGCCTGGACAGTGAAACAGAGAGACGTCGGAGCGCGCTACGTGAAACGCCCGCCCATCCCCGGAGTCGGCTTACCCTGAATAATTCACTCTCCGGCAACCAGCTGATGAATTACCAATGCACATTTCTTTAGAGCGGCAGCTTCAATCTGCACGGGGTGCTGATGCCAATAAATGGGCACTCTAAGATATTGTTGGGCACCGTTTCCTAAGCTCTTGCACCAGAAATGAAGCAGCCAGCACATTTCCATCCAGACTCTGCTGCTCAGGTGCTGCCGTGAAAGCACATTCAATTGGGGGAACATGCATTAACAGCAGGTGTAGATTGCTGTTTCAACAATAAGGAGCATGGAAATGGCAGTGGAAAGCTGTAATGGCCCACAATCTTGTTAAATCATGTGGTATCTGTTTGCTACATTCTTGGTTTACCTTTGTTAGGGTTGATTTCCTTTTCTCATGTTTTGTCATACTCTCCAATTGCACGCCTAAACATCAGAATATTTGTCTTAACTTTTATTACAAAGTTTCTCACGCTGGGTTTTGAACCCAGGCCCAGGCATGCAAGACTGGTGAATTAGAACCATCTAGGTGGCCAGCAGACACAGACCCTTATTAGCCCTACTGCTAGAAAGACTATGTATCGATTAAATACTTTTTCTTTGTTTCATATAGAGGGACCTTTTGCTTCTCAAGGTTACAGTGGATATCGAAAACAGGCATCAACTTCCAGTTTGCATGCGCTTTGCATATCTCTCTATCGGGCATCACTGAATTTGAATGCGCATGGTCAAATGAGAAACAATGTTTCTTTGAGTACCCATGCAGTAGCCCCTGTAATCCCATGGCTCCAGTGCAGGAGGGGGTGTTTGGGCATAATTGGGATTATGGGGATGGAGGGGCTGAGACCTAGGCTGTATTAGTCTTAAAATCTCATTTCTTACATCTTATAACAACACTGTATCATGCATTATGTATAATGTGCACCCTACCAGAAAGACCCTTTTTTGGCCATATTGTATGCACATGTCTTCCAATACCTAGTAAGCCAGCTCCTTTCTAAAACTTGTTATTATGCTTAACATGAACAAGCCTCTCAAATCCAGCACAGTTGTCTTCCAGCTCTGTGGTTTTGGTAACAGTCTCTGGGAACTGTAGTCATAAAGTGAAACGAGTTCCATTGACTCCCATGGATGTTGACTGGCAATAGGACTACACCCCTTACAATGCAGCTTTGGACAATTGCATGGTAGAGCACTATGTGATCTGTAGTCCTATTTCCATGCTTAAGATAATGGCTTTAATAGCAATTCATCAGCCAAAGACTACAACCCACAATATGCTCACCTGTGCACTCAGCTATAGCCTCTTCCGGTTCCCCTTTATCGTACTGTGACAGAGAGCGAATGCTAGTCAAACATCTCCCTCCCGACCTGTGAGGGCGCTGTGTAAAGGGAACAGTGTGCCCTAGACTGGATGGCTTGACAGTTCATTCCAGGGTCAGTTGGAAGTCGGTCATCCAGGAAGGGGGCGGAGCCACAATACCAGAAGTCATCGTCTTAATGCAGTAGTTAGACTTTGTGTCAGTCACAGATTGGAGGATACGTGATTGGACTCGCCAACGAAGGGGGCGTGACTGAGGATATTTCAGGGGATGTGTCCGAGCAATCTGTTCCTTTGGTATGGTTACGAAAGACCTATAAGGACGTACAGGGTATAAAGAAACCGTGAGTTTTGTGTGTTATTTTGTCTATTCACCCGGTTGTTTTTGTCATTAAAGAAGGCTAACCTCTGGGAGCTGTAGCTAAACCGCCAGTAATTAAACCCGGACTCCATTTCACCATTGTGCACGAATAAACCTGTAAATCACCACTTTCACCAAGAGCTCTCACTCTGGACTTGTGACCGTGTTGTGTTTGTGTGTGTCTTGTTTAGTGTATTATTGTTTCGGGGCTGAACCCCCTGGTTTTGACTGGCTTTACACATCGCTGTGTATAGTCAGTCTTATTATTTAAGCAACAAATAAAGCTTTGTTTTCACCATTGGAACTGTTGTTGGACTGTTGTTATTAAGAACTGCATCACCTCTACACCTGTGCACTACAAACCACTCTGCCATACGTACCAATAATGGTTCACAATTGCAACTCTGCAACTGAACTATTAGAGAACTAATGTCCACTGTTGAACACAATAAGATGATAGAGACAGCATGCAAAGCAGTTTAGCCTCTCCAGTGCTGACCTGCAGTTTACTGGAGAGAAGTTATTAGAGAGTGGTTGTCAGGGTGAAGGGTGGGGATTTTCACTGTAAAAGGATTAAGGAAACGGTTGAGGGATTTGAAAGCAGCTATTTGTGTGGTGTCTAATTCGGGCATTAGATACAATCTGCTTCATTCTTTCTGTTGACGGGATATCAGATGTTCTGCATTTCAGTTATCTGCCATTAACTTTGTACTGTGTAACCAGTTTATTCTAAAGAGTCAATAACCAGACATGCCAGACCTCTATTTACCTAGTGAGCAGGGACAGCACACACATAGGCAATGTCAGCTTCCATGTATAGCCTGTGAGCATGCCTCAAGCCTGCCCTGGACTGGAGGGAGCACTTTTTCTCTTAGAGGGTGATGGTGCAGTTTGATACCACAGAATTTCACTTGTCCTTTACTGAGCGAATTCTTGCCTACAGTCGAGGCAACTCTGTGATATAAACCGGATTATCAAAAGTGATTTGAAATCAGTCCTGTTCAATGACGTCGTCAGTGGAACGAGATCCAGACTGAAATGAGACTCTGTCAGCCCCAGTTAGGATTACTGACTGGCTGGTCATCCACAGCTTCAAAACTCTCAGTCAGAATTGTAGGGAGGGTAAGACTATAAGAAACGAATCAGTTGTGTTCTGGGACGATTGACTCTGCACCTCTTCTACACTGCCAACTGGCTAAGAGTCAGCGACTCTAGCCTTGAGTGTAATCATGAGACACATTACATGGGTTAGCTCCTGAGCATGACTGTTATTTCTTAATTGTTCCTAATAAAGTGCCAGCAGCAGATGCTGCTGCAGTGATGTTAATCTTCAGTAACATGGGGATTACTTACAGCTCCATTTAAGTTCTGCTTGTGTCTCTTTGTGTTTTCAGGTGTCAGTATCTCGGCCAATCAGGATGAAGAGACAGACCAGGAGACGTTCCAGATGGAGATTGACCGGGACAGCAAGAAGTGCATGTTCCGAACCAACGCTGGCAACTACTGGACGCTGGTCTCGCATGGGGGCATCGAGTCCACTGCCACCAAAGTGTGAGGCAGCCTCTGTCTTCTCATTCCCCTTGGTGGCACCATTCAGACACTTTTGTAGTTTTATACAGTATATCAGTGCTGGCCCTCAAGATCCGTTGCAGGCAGTTCCGAAACTAGTTAACTGAAGGGCGAGGGAGCAATTCATTAATTGAAGTTTGGAACAAAATACCCAGACTGGGATCGATCACGACAGCCAGAGCTCTGCACCTCCACATTATATTATTTCAAGGATGCTGTTAATATTTAATACAAAAGGGTCTAAGAATCATTACAGTAACTTATCATAAAATAGGCAGGTCATTTTACTGCCCATTGCTAATTCACCCCTAAAGCATGCCTGATAAATATCTTGACAGATTATTAGTTGTTAATGTGCACAATGAGATCTAGGTCTTGAATAAATAACCCCATACCTAAACAATTAGTAATATTTTTGTTATAACTATTATGTACTATAGTGCAGGCATAGGCAACTCCTGTCCTGATGTGCTATTCTACACAAGGCTTAATATGTAACTGATTCAATTAAACAATTAAGAACATGGTTGGAACACAGACCTGGTCAGAAAGGGCCAGAGCTGCCCTTCCCTGCTCTAGTATTTTGTTCATATGGATTGGATTGGGCATGTCCTTAGAAACTCCCAATTCCATGCCTGTTTTCCCACCCTGGCCCCCTTGCAACTTCATACCTCTAACCCTAACCCTGGCCCCTTGCAACTCCATACATCAGCCATGCTTAGCCAAGGGGCCTGTTTGTGTGTGAGGCCTGGTTGTCATGGAAATGAGTAACAGGAATGCCCCCCCCCCCTCACAAACTCACTCAAGCTCCCGTCTCTTCTCTTCTTTCCCTGAGCAGAGCTGTCAACACCATGTTTGACATTGAGTGGCGTGGGCGCAGGGTGGCACTGCGAGCGGGAAATGGCAAGTACGTCTGCACCAAGAAGAACGGGCAGCTGTCGGCGGGCAGCGACTCTGCAGGTGAGTGTGGACCTGAACTGGACAGATATATGAGGCAAAGTATCTGTGTGCTGTTCTGGACAATGTAACTGGCTCCCTAACTATCTGCACTCAGTGTTGGAGTTGTTTTGCCTATTGATTGACTCTCTGAGTATGTCACAAGATTGCTTATGTCCGTGGCACTGATCTCTTATAACCTGCTTGTGAACAGAGTTGTACTTTTCTGTGGTCTTTTTCTTTATTATTTATTTATTATTAATTTATTTCTTAGCAGACGCCCTTATCCAGGGCGACTTACTTGTCATTCCAGAAACCTGGGAGACTGCCTTGAACGACACATTGGCCTAATTTCAATAACACATCCTAATAGTTTCTAATAAAGTGCAGCTATGCAGTTTAATAGTGCCTGGAATAGCGTATATCTGGTGCTGTGTTCGATGGTGCGGTGAAGTACCGGAAGCTCACGGATGTTCCCTGTTCCTGATGATCTTGGCTTGACTCTAGCCCTTATCGAGTTAAGCCCTAATAGAGTGAGACACTGTGCTGGTTCTTAGTGGAGGTCTGGCATTGAGGGCACACAGGACACAGTCTCGCTTACAGGATTATCACAACCCTTTCTGTAAAGTTAAAATACGACTACCGAAACATCAAGCGTTGAAATTAAAAGATGCGTTCCAGTGTGCTACCGTACGTGCACCACTGTCCTGAATGTAGCCAGCGTTATTGCCCTTCAACTTTAACAAGCTCCAAATACATCTTTTCAGAAAAAGACCACTGATCTAGAAATCCCCCTTGGTAATACTACTAAATTCAATTTAAACAGGTTTGAGTCTTATTCCCAATGACAGGGAGAGAGCATAAGCACCCGTACATAAAAACAAAAAACAAATGTCAAACCTGAGAGCTGCTTGGACATTCTTCAATACAAGTTAGGAGAGCATCAGAATCCAGAGATACACAGCATGGGCAGAAATAGTTTATTTGGCAGACACCTTTATCCAAGGTGACTTACAGGTGTTACAGGGCATTACACTGCTAAATTAATATTTAAATACAGTATAGTTTACAGTAAGTGCAAATAATACTACTAAATTCCAACATGCAACCAGTTAGGATTCCAACAAGTTAGATGTACTACAACATATTAGTAGTGCAATAGCGGAAGGATAGTCTGTGTGTTCGTCAGTCAGTGTGCATGGTTGCTCTTTCAGCCCAGCCTCTGCTCTGCCATGCTTGCTATGCTAGTAGAAGCGCTGGATCTCATTGCTGTGCTGTGTTGCAGGTGAGGATGAGGAGTTCCTGTTGAAGCTGATCAACAGGCCCATTCTGATCCTGCGCGGGGAGAATGGCTTCGTCTGCCACCACAAGAACTCCAACACGCTGGACGGCAACCGCTCCGTCTACGACATCTTCCAGCTCATCTTCGCTGACGGAGCCTACCAGATCAAAGGTACCCGCCCCAGACGCTGTCCCCCTCTCTCAGCCTGTGTGTTTACCATGCATTCCAATGGAGGTGAAGTAAAGTTCCAGTCACTGTGACGATCATTAATAGTAAAAAAGAACTGTGTGCATAATTGGACCATGTTAAGTTTCCTATATATGTATCCATTTTAATAATACTGACATCAGCATGAGACCCATATTTACTTCTCAACTACAGAACTTGCTCTTTAGTTGAATGGTTGTTCGTCTTTGAACCGTATGGTTTGCTGTTCAGGTCCAGCGCTTTCCTTTCCATTCAATTCAGTGGGCTGAGATGCCAATAGTAACCCAGGGTCGTTTTTGAGCGCAGTCTCGGTCCTGATACCCTCTCTTCTCTCTCTGCCAGGCTCCGCAGGGAAGTTCTGGTACGTCTCCAGCAGCGGACTGGTCTGCTCCGACGGGGAGATGCCCGAGGACTTTTTCTTTGAGTTCCTGGAGCACGGGCGGGTGGGCATCAAGGGCAAGAACGGCAAGTATCTCCGGGGCGACCAAGGGGGCACGCTGAAGGCCGACGCAGACAAGGTGGACAGCGCTACGCTCTGGGAGTACTGACCCTGTCGGACACTCAGGGGAGCACGCGATCAAACCAACACAAACAAACAAACACCTGAAAGGTGCCTGGTGTGTTCAAACTTGTATTTAGGAAACTGGACTCAAGGAGAGTTATTTACTTAACTGTGTAGTTTTGCAATTGCTTCCAAGTGGGGGTGGATTTTGGCAGGTCTCGCTGTTTCTGTGGTCACATTCACATACGTAAGTATTTGCCATTTTTTGAAACAGCTGTGTGTTATGGGCCGGGTACGGCTGGAAGTTAGATTGAATAGCGTCAGGGTGTTGACAAGGTTCAATATTGTATGTTTGGATTACCTCTTTTAGTCAGTGTTGTCATTTTCTATTCAGAAGAGAAGCCGTAAAGAAAACTAGAATAAAAGCCAATGAAATGCAATGAACTACAAGCATCTATATGAAGTGCAGATATACATAATGTATGTGCAGTGCAACCTACTGGCTACATTACAACCCAGTACTATCTGTCACGAAACCGGGGCTGTTCCTCACCAAAAATACTGCAATATTTGTACATCCATTAATACTACTGTCATTTATAGAAAAGTGCTGTGCATTGTAGTACCAAGCCTTATTAGCAGACTGCAGACATCATTTTCTCTCTTGTAGACCAACCCTTACATGAGTCTGGTGCCAGTTGCATCTCGTTCTAATAGCAGACAGGGTATTAATACAGAAGAAATTCTATCAGAAATGGCAACACAATCGATAACTGTCACTGCAGTCTATCTGCTGGTGTCATGAAACATATTTACCATATCCTAGTTTATATCACAGAAACGCAGAGGGCACTGAAGCCCATGCCTGTTATTGCATTAACATCTTAATGCAATGACGAATAGGCATATGGCTGTCATAGCTAATAATAATAATAATCATTCATCGTTTTGTTTCCCTGTAAGTGCAGCAACAGCAGTAATAAAGAATATGGCCAGCATTCACACTTTAGGAGGGGAGTAACAAGCAGTTTTCCCTCACGGATGGCAGCCTTTAATAATGTTCGAAGTTTATTTTTATCCGCAGCAGCATTGACTGGCTTGCAATGACAAGTTTGAGTCTGACCTGTTTAATCAGCGTTTATGTTTGTGACATAAAAGGACAGCAGTTAAACAGAGTCAGGAAGGTTAGCGAACATTCTGTTTGTTCCCAGTCCACTCTAGAACTTTCTGTGGATCTTTTAGAACCCTCCCATCCGGAACTTCTAGTCCTTTATTTCAAATCGTTTTTTTTTTTGTTTTTTTTTTATTTAACCAGGATAGAACCCTTGATAGATACATCTCAACACATTTAGCTGACTGCAGACTCATTCCCTGATGTTTATGATATGTACTGGTGTCAGTCCTCTGTATAAGACTTATTAACAGGGGTTTCTGGATAAGGTTTTTTTTTATAATAATGGTTTGTATTATAGACATAATTTGATCTCTAAAACTTTTTTTTTTTTTTTCAATAATGAGAGAATGGTCTTAACAGTGGGGCACAGGCTTATCCAGTGTTGAGGGTTACTGTGTTTAGCCAGTGCAGCATGCATGTTGCTTATGTTGGCTTGATATGAGGAGACTGTCCCTGATCCACCTGGTGGTCAATGCAGCCACGTGGTGGCTTAAATATGACATCACTGCCGACTAAGGGATTTTCAAATGTTACTTTTACATTCTCCAATTTTTTGGCCAGCCAGTCTATAATCTTCCACCTCGTACCCACCTCCAATACCCTGTCTGCTGCTGTGAGCAATACCCAATCCTGACTGATCAATCACCCGCCCAGGGGAGGGGCAGAGTAAAGTATGAAGTTACAAACAGTGTTGCAAATGAGCCAGATTCCTAATGGGCTCAAAACAATTGTAGAAAGTAGCTTCTTAATGGATCTAGTCATTGTCAACAAGCCTATCAAGTAGCACTTATCAATCCACAGTGTAATGTGATGAGGAGCAGATCACGGGAGAACAAATACTGTGTAGTTTCATTGTTAGAATGGGTACTTTTCATGCCATTAAAGAATTAAGTTTTTAGGGGTGTTTTGGGTTTTTTTTTCCTGAAATGATTTTAAGATTATGATAATACAGACAGTTTTCTCCTTTGTCTTTTTATCTTTATTTATGTATTGACTGCTTGGCAGAAATATGTATCGAATATTTCTTAACATGTGTATTTGAAATTCAGTCGATGGGTAATTGCAGATCAATGAAATACTTTTGTTGCAAAATAAAGCGTTACCGTGGCGTTGATGATAGTGGAGCACTGATCGATTTTTAGATAACAGTTAAAACAAATAAAATACTGACTGACATGCTGTATAAATCACACTATGCACTGAAGTCATAATATTCATGACCTGTTTATGATTGTTGGAGACCTCTTCTAACAGCGTTTACATTGGCCACACATAAGGAACGCCACCTGTTCTAAACAGAGCCTGGGAAAGTGGGTAGGACAGCTTCTGTTTCTGAGCAAACCGATCACTCTCATTCAGAATAAAGGCCCTGGTCCTCCAGGCATCCCACAAACCCCCAGGGTTCCTTTCACAGCCACGACACAAGATAACTAGAGCATAATAAGCATAATCGCACAGTACCAGAAAGGTTCCAACTACTTGTATAAAACCAAGAGCTTATCAGATTACAGTCATATGCAAATACAAAACTACTGGAGGAACTAGAGAATATCCCAAGAGGTTAAAACATATGCAGCCCACAGAACTCTTCATTTTTATTAGCTGACATTGGAAATCAAAGGATGATGAGCGAGAGAGTCCGAGAAAACACAGCGTGTACCACATTTGTTGACAATGGGCCCTATTTACAAAGCGTCAACTCTTTGAGTTATTTTGTGAGGCTAAAACAAGAAAAAAAGTATATTTAGATAACTGATGCGTTTCAAGGCTATGAAAGGTTTGGCAGGAAGGAGAGATTATTTTTGAAAAAGGGAGTTTTGTTTTTCAGTGCTCCCGCTCTGTTTTTAGCTGTTGCTGTGTTTGTGAAGGAACATCAAGTCATGAGAAATACTTTACAACCATTGGCCAAGTTCTAACACATTAAACCTTAGTAAGACTTTCGCTGTTGCAAAATTGAAACAGAAAAAAAGACTCCCTAATCTTTTATCATTCTCAGATGAACCTTTTTTTGTATTTTCTATCTATCTATCTATCTATCTATCTATCTATCTATCTATCTACAGTATCTGTCTGTGCGTCTATCTCAATCTAACTACACAGACGGTCTATATATTGTTAATGTCTGCTGCCCGTCTATCAGTTTATCCTCACGCAGCACAATCTTATTTTCCTCTGTGAATGTGGAAAACATGACGCAGATAACCGGAATTAAAGAGCAGCCATTTGCACTAAAGAAAGCGGGCTCCTCTCCCTCCTGTCTGCTCGGCAGTCTGGGACACAAGGATTAGCACAGGGGCAGGCTGTCCAGAGCAACATCTGGGAGCCATTTGCACAGAGGGAAGTCAGCGTTACAGCATCACACGCCCCCAGCCTCATAAACACCCCCCTCAGGACAGCGCTGAGGCAGATGAAGAAGCCCAGCAAAATCACAGCTGATGGGGCATTTGTTGCCTTATTTTACCCCACTCTGGTCTCTTGCATGCTCCCTAAATATGTGGACATTTTTTTAATAAGCAATTCGTAGTGCAATGGCATCCCAAATATTATTAATGCACTGCAGTACCACCAAGGCAGACCCCAGGCATCATTTGTTCCTCCTTTTTACCCCCAGAACTGGGTTCCTGCCACAGACTCTCCAGTGAATTCTAATGAATCAATTAACTAGTAAATGTCCTTTAAATGGAAAAAGACAGCTGCAGATTTGGACAATTTCAGCCCCCCCCCCCCACCCCCCATCGTCATCAACCATAATCACAGGCTTCTAATACGCCCCTGCTCCAATTAACCCTCTCCCAGAAAACATATACAGGGGAAATACAGGTTTCCCCAGTTCTCTTTCCAAGTTGTATACGGTCTCTTTTACCAGTGAATAGCTCATAAACAGTTTTCCACCCCTCCTCCAATGAAGACGCAATACTAGAAAGTTAACCTGCTCTGTAAAGGCTCTTCCGAGGCTGCAGGTATTTCACTGCTCAGTGCGAGCTCTTCAGAAGCTCAGGAAGGGCTTAACAGGGAGGAATGTGATCCATGCAGGGCTGCCTGTACCTGGCTCCGAATGAGACCTTCTGCACATGCTCAGTATAGCCCACTGGCAGCTCCTATTGGCTGTTTAAAATCAGCTCCCTACAGAAAGAAACATATTTTTCAATCTATTTATTTTTTGTATGTATGGTGGGTTATACATACATATGTCATACATTTTTTATTTTTAAATATATGGCTAATTTCCTTTCTAAAAGCTTATCGTGGTAACACAGTACTGGTAATTTAGCCTTTTCCCAAGTGTATTTACTAAGCTCGCCTGTGCTTTGCCATGCTCAGAGCCCTGAGAGGCCTGGCAGTTTTCCCTTTTAAGGAGGTAGGTTCTGTGAGTGGGGAGGAGGCAGTGGAATGTGAACAGAGTGGAATTCCTCTGCCTCTGGTCAGCCTCCTCTCTCTGCGCTCTCCTGAACTCTGACCCCAGGCTCAGGGATCACACAAAGGCTTCTGCGGAGCTCATAAACACAGCCCAGGTCAGCTGGCACTCAACTACAACACATAATGAACATCCCTGCAAGCCAGAGACTTGTACAGGACATTTACCACTAAATATGCCCTGGGATTTTCATAGTAAGCATGCTCTACCCTGTTTTGTTTTACAATGGTTATTTCTTTGCCAGCATGGTACACCAGTTTTGTAACAAAAAACTAGAAATACATTTCCTACCGCAAGCGAGAGTCTTAACCACCATGCAAAAGAGCTGGCCTCCTCTACAGGAGGCTGTGTGGTCCAGTGGTTAAATAAATGGGCTTGTAACCAGGAGGTCCCCGGTTCAAATCCCACCTCAGCCACTGACTCATTGTGTGACCCTGAGCAAGTCACTTAACCTCCTTGTACTCTGTCTTTCGGGTGAGACGTAGTTGTAAGTGACTCTGCAGCTGATGCATAGTTCACACACCCTAATCTCTGTAAGTCGCCTTGGATAAAGGCGTCTGCTAAATAAACAAATAATAATAATAAACCTAATCTCATCTCACTGACAGGGGACAGAATCCATATCAGTGTATTACACAGCACTACCCGCTGCACCTCTTAGTATTCCTAATTCAGATCCGACTGGCAATGACGTAATAAAGCAGCCACACCCTCTATATGACATGTATGCATTTTGATAAATTGGTTTTTCAAATGGTTTCACCAGGCTGCTCCAGGACCAATAGTCTGACTCACTGGCCCTGAAATCTGTGGTCTTTGTGGCAGGGTTTTAACTTAACAACTGTTTTTCGTGTTCCGAGCAAAAATTAAAAAATGGCCAGGAGGGGTAAGAACAGTCGCAAAACCCCAATGCCAACAGTACGAGGAATGTTATGCAAACGAAGTGGGTACCTAATTAACATACTCCCAGTGCAAAAATCAAAAGGGTTGATGTGGTCCGATTGAGTTATTTTCCATCTAAAATGGTTCCGCCTGTTTCAAAGAGTCCTAATGGAGAGGGGAACCTATTTCAAACAGGCCCCGTGGGTCTGGTGTGGGTGCAGTGACTGACTACCACCATGGTGATGGAGCCCAATGTGCTGCTTGAGATTGCTGTGATGAAAGGGATAATGTAGCTGCCCCCCAGTCTCACCCATCGGATGAAGCTGAAGGTATGCCCCTCGGGTGTATTGTCAAAGGACCTTACAGAAGAGATATCGAATGGATAAGGCTTCGATATTGTATTGATGTGACGAAGTTAAAGAGGATTTAGAGTCAAGCACCCTGAGGGGTCATGCATTGCCAGTATCACTCACAGCCGTGTCATTCTTTGCCAACGGTTGTTTGTATGATATCCTATTATACACTTACATGTTATTCATTTTCATAAAATAAATGCATAAATACATAAATGTATAAATGAATAAATGTCTATATAATTATTTATTTATTTCAACATTTATTTATTTATTTCTATATTTATCTATGCATTCATTTATTTATGTATTTATTTATTTTTCATTTTGGCATAAAATATCCTCCATAACTGGGTACATGAAACTATAATTGAATACAGTACATACATTAATAAAATCAATCTATATTAAAATGAGCTCTCTAACTTTCCTTTTTTTCCCTCTTTGTCCTGATGTATTTGCTTTATTATGACATAAAAACTGTCCTTTGCATCATTAACATAGAGGTTTCTCATTTAAATACTGAATAGTTATTCCACCACTTTTATGTAAATTGCACCCACTCCACCACTGAATACAGGAGAAACAACACTGGGGATAGGAGTCAGGTTAAAACAGACAGAGCCAGCGAGTTTCGGAGTGTCGGAAGACACTTTTGATATTCAGGGCCACTCAGTCTAGCCTCACCAGTGGAGCCCTGCGCATCAGTTCAGCCCTGTAGCCACATCAGCGCTTTGCACCTTTGTGAACCGGATTAGCTGAATTCCTTTGGCTTCCAGGCACCTGACTTGATTATAGATTTGCGCTTTTAAAGAGGCTTATACTCTCCCTTTTCTCTCTCCCTTAAAGCTAAAATACCAATTTCTTTCTGTACCCTTTAATAAAATGTCTCTGAAGCTACAAAACTAAAAAGAAACCCTATCCTTCATGTTGGTCTGTATCTATTAAATTCCCCCTCTGTACGATCTAGACTGGGCAGAGTGAGTGACCTTTTCAGTTAGAACTACCATCCACAAATGCTGTGCCGCCCTGCCTCACTGAAACTGTGAATGATTCATTATTCTGCTGAATAGGACAGGGCATTGGGGGAGAGGGAAACTCAATTGTGTTGGACCATTAGAAAAATGCATTAGAAAACTAGAAGCAAATACAGAATGGAACTAACAACAACACATGCCAAAGACACAGCCCATGTTATTGCAAACAGCTCTTATTACAGCACTCGATACTCATTAGATACAAGCTTCCAACTACTGACCAGAACCAACTCCTGGCATGGCTACAGCACAGCTAATAGAAGACCTGCTGTTTTTTTAACTCCTAAGTCTCATTTGCCTCTATAACATTTGGCTACATATTTGAATGTGTCCTTTGCTGTGTAGAAATGCCATATAAAGTCAAACAACAACCTTGCAGACCGCCACAGGAAGAGGAAGTACAAGCAGGAATTGCCATGTTCACCAGGAAGTGAGAGAACAGGGCCTCTTGACTTTTTTTAACTGTGCCCTTGACTGGGAGGAAGTGAAATCTGTTACTCACGCCTGTTTTAGGCTTTGAAAATAAAAAAGTGTAAAAAATAATGCAGTATCCCATTCTCCACAGGTTAACTACAGATATACATTTTTCTTAATGCCATAATGAAAGTATTCCTGAATGTTTGCTGTTTGAATTGAACTAACTTTGACTTGGGATGCACAGTGCACTCCGGGCACTATTTTTGGCAGTATTATTTCCTGTCCTCTCACAGATCTTTGCTGTTGCAGAATGCCTGGCTGGTGTTCTGGAGGATGATGTAATGTTTTATCTGCTCCCCTGGGCCTGCTGGCTGCTGGAGTCACACCGAGTCAGTCTGATCAAGCTAGGTAGCCACAAACAGAGACGAGGGGCAAAAGCAATCACATGGTTACCCTTTACCCTTTCACTAAGGCTTTACATTCGTTTGCAGCTTTCTCAAAAATCCCAAGACTGTTCAATGTTAAACTTCACTTACCCGGATACAATAGGAATTGCATCGGTTTGTTTTTCTTTACAATCTTGAATGTCCTTGGTCCTTTCGTTCTGCATGACAATGGCACTGGAAATAGAAACAGGGATATGGAATTGTCACAGTGGTTTGAAATGCACTGTATCACAAAGTGTTTTGTCAGCAGACGGAACTGGGCCAGGTCAGGCAGACTGGGGTGTAGGTGGTGCTGTTGTCTGCTCCAGAGAAGGCAGGCAGGGAGAGTTACAGTAACCACGTCTCCCCTTGGCTGCCATGACCATTGGAAGAAGCATCAGCTAACAGCAGACGTGACCCTCCACCAGTGTATGGGAATTATTAATCAAACAACTTCCAGCCTAACTGCATCATCCAACCCCTTTTATACACTGACTATATCACTGTCACACACTGCACAGCACACAGTAGTGCTCCCAGCGGTCAGTAGCACATGTCAGAGGCATTGAACAGCATTATATACAAGCAGGATCATTACAAATGCAAAGTTGAGGGTTGAATTATGTTGCAAACGGGCTGGAACGCACTCTGGACATTCCTCAGTCTCAGGGTCCCTTCTAAGGCAATCTCAGCAGGGTGGGGTTTTTAGTTACTTTTGTACATTTTTAAGTGATTTGCACATACATTGCTTGCAGTGCCAGTAATGTGGATTGTGTCATGATTTAGAAATATGAAAAAGACAGCTGAGAGTTAAGGTCCACTACACCCAGCTACGCCCTTACAAGAATGTCCAAATGCACATGCATACATGTTGGAAACACAGGTCTGCCCTTATAAAATTGATTCATTTTGCAAGGTGGTGATTTTGCAGTATTACATGCATTTCCCATGACTGTGCTATGAAAATCAAAATACCCCCCAACAGGGTATAACACTGATGAAGGCACTAGTCGACACATTTGTCTATTCAACGTATAGTTTTGAATGCATTTTAATATCTGTATGGGTGAGACATGGAGCTGCTATTGGCTTGGCTGGAAGAGATCCTCCTTTAACCTTAACATCAGCGCAGCGTTTCAAACACTGATGACCGAAACGGCTGTCATAGGCTGTGCTGCTGCGCGCCTCAACCTCACACGGACCTCATCAAATCTGGGCAGGAGAGTGACCAAAATGAACAGCATAGGATGAATAATGAAGGAAGCTGCAGGAAGTGATGCGCTGCGCAACAGAGAGAGCATGTGCTGGGTTCACTGACTCCTGCACTCACACTGCAGGAGTGCAGAGGGAGAAGGGAAGAGCATGGGGGAGGAGGGTGTTGACCCAGTGAAAGACACGTAGTTCCTCTTATGAATACACTGAGAGTGAATGAACTTTAATAGCAAGGCAGGAAGTGGTGCACTGGTTCTGTACAGAAGGCTTTTCGGTAAGGACAGAGATTGTGGTTTCAGTTTTGTGAGCTAATTCATTTGGACTGTTGATCTCTAGTCTTTAGAGCGATGTCATAAACTAGATCTAGAAGCCAGTGCTTGTCTTTACTGTGGTAAGGGTATCGACTCTAAACAGTGCTATCTGCTCCAGACAGGAAGCAGTTAACTCCGTCCCGCTGAAAAAGAAGCTGCTTGTACTTCCTCTCATTTTTGTCATTTTTGGGCCTACAGTGGAGTTTTCCTTTTAAGGCAGCGCGTGGGGCCAGGTTCATTGTGGAGTTAACCCTTTACTGGCCCAGCTCAATCCTAGTGTGTCCTCATAAGGAGACTGTGAACAGGCTGGCTGCAGGGGTGACGTCAGGCCAGAAAGGAACACACAGTACTGGCAGGTGAAACTGAAACGCCATTGCTGCGCTCAGTGTGTTTATTGAATGAAACAAATAAAAGATTTAAACAAAAACAGCACACGGCACTCGAGGCCAAAATAAACAGACAAACAAAACTAACACTTAAACAAACAGTGGACTAACAAGACAAGCAAACACGGTGAGTCAAAACAAACAAGCATCGTGCTGGTCCTTCTTATTAATTATTCTTTTCCTTTATTTTCCTCTCCTTCTCTCTCTCCCATTCTCTACTCACTGAACACCCAACCCTGAGTGAGTGAAACACTGCATCTTTTATGCAGGTGTACCGAGACTCGATTGCTAATCAATCATTCAATTTGGAATCTCGGTACATCTGCACGTGAACTAATTTGTGCACTTCCCCATGCTCACATACAAACACCCCTTTTAATCTGCATGTAAAGTGCTTGTGCCATCCTTGTGTCTAAATACAATTATATATTTGAAATCACGTGTGTTACACAGACCCATTTATATCCCGTACACCAATACCTATACACCAACATAAAACACAAAATATGCACAAGGGCGGGGCACACTGCCACAGAGACCCATAAAGAACCATAAGCAGACCACAGCATTACCAGCAACTCAATGGATTTGGAACAAATAGTGCAGTATTGTAGCTACCACTGCCCCTAGTGCCACTACATGCAATTTGGAAAGGGCTGAAAGCACCCTTTTAATAGAATAAAAAATAGGTAATGCTTTAAAACTATAAACAACTTCGGAAACACCGTAGGCACATTTAAGGGTCCAGTGTGCAGTATAGCAAACTGATGATTTTGGAGGTATTTAAGAGTTCATATATTCCAGCATCATGCCCCGGGAAGCAAAGCTCTCAGCCGGTTGTGTCTTGATAGAAGGCTTTTTTTTTTTTGACTCAGAATTTCACTGACTCCAGTGAGACAGCAGTGTAACGTGGAGCAGGCCCAGACAGCTGAGTGAGAGAGTAACTAGACAACCATAAAAGGAGAGTTTGGAGTAAAATGGGAGGGTAGAAACTGAAAGAGAGACGGGCAGAGGGAATAAGAAAAATAGACAGATAGAGATAGGGAGAAGGGGATGGCGAGACAGGGCGAGAAAGTGCAAACTCAAAGAGAAGGGTGCAGATGAAGAGTGAGAGGGGGGGCAACTGCAAACTGAACGGGAGAGGGGAAGAGAGGAGAAGAGAGATTATGGTAACTGGACTGAGAGAGAGAAAGAAAAAAGAAAGTGAGGAACAGTAATGAAGGAGGGAGAAAGGACTACATAGGAGAGGGAATGAGGGAGAGAGGGAGGGATATGAGAAAGGAAAGGAGAGTTAGTGAGGGAGGGGTAGACAGAGAGAGAGAAAAGTATACAAAAAGGATAAGTCTATAATAGGAATGTGGTTAGAGCTACTTGAAAATTGAATATCTGAGGGCAGTGGGACCACAGCAGGCAGCTTCTTAAATGAGCTGCACCCTGTTCCATGCACCCTTTACACAGCATTTAAACCTCAAATTACTGAAGACGATAAAATGGGTACATTCCCCAGGGTCTTGCATTACAACATTATCCGAGTAATGCACATTAAACACTAAACTGTACTTTTTAGAAATATTGGTATGGATCCACAGCCAAGTAGAGTGAGAAAATGCATAAATCACTTTCCTGTTTCCATCATTTGTGCCGGTCTCATATCTGGGTACTTTAGAACGGATTGAATGTAAATTATCTTATACTTTCTAAAAATAACCCCAAAGGAAAAACATCCTGAGATTCACAGAGCCGAGGAACAAAGCAGAGCTGCCATTGTAGTCTCCACTGCCCACTGGTGGGGATAAGGTGTATTACAACTCGTCACACAAAACTATCGCAACCTCTCATGGCATGAACACATTGGGAGCTGTAGTCACAAAACTGCGCAGTTTTTAATAGAAAAAAGGGAAATAATGTAAATTGTAATTTACAGGCTCCCCATGTGTGCTTAGGTTTTTTTTACTTCTAGTTTATTTTTTTCCTTTCAGAATAAAAATATATAGTGCAGATTTTGCAACGTTGGCGATCTGTCTGTCTGTCTGTCTGCCTGCTTGTCTGTCTGTCTCGTGTCCTGAGCTGCCCCTGTCTGCAGCTGCTCGGAACACAGCTGCTGTTTGTCAGCGCAGGAATGCTTGGTATGGAGGGGTGCGCTGGGAGATAAAACTCTCTAGTGAAATTACACAGTGCTGGCCTCGCACTGAACTCTCCCTCCTCCTTCAACCAGCAGAGGGATTATCGGAGAGGATGCAGTGTTGAGCCATCCCCAGTGCTGCCAAGCAACAAAGCAGACCCAACCTCAGCGAGAGCACAGATTAATGACAATGGCAATTCATTAAACACAGCTGTTCCGGGGGGACCGTAGCACGAGCGTGGATTATTCCTGATGCAGACATGCTTGGTGTAGTGAAGTGGCTACAGTAAATACTGTCAAGTGGCTTCTAAGATCCTTAAATAGCCTTGGGTGTTAAATACCACAGGCATCTTAACTAGTGTATTCTTCTTCTTTTATAGATTCACTTTGTCCATCATTTTTTGTTTCGGTCATCCCATCCTGGTGAAGTTTAAAGCACAGACTCCAAACCTTCCAGAACCAAATAATGATACCTTTATACAATAAACAAAGTTACAGGCTAGGCTTAACATTGCAGCTTCACTTCCAATCTGATTAGAGATTCGATTAGCTGGGAAAAAAATAGCTAGGCAGGGGTTTCCGGTGACAGCTGATGCTGACACGAGATTGCACCCAAAAAATTATAGCTAGTAGAAAATCTTCAGGTCTCATTGTGCGCAACTATTCTGCATTCCTGGTTTGAAGCAGCCATGTGGCCTCTGTAAAGCTCTGAAGTGTCTAATTTTCAAGTACTGCTCTTGTAACCACTATTAGAATACTTAGTAAAGATAACTGTAGTATTTCATACCCATACCAAGTTTCAGGCCTGAATTATTTTTGTCGATCTGAAGAATAAACTCAATAAACTCGTTTATTGGGTATACAAGAGATCAAGACAAAAAAGAAAAAGTTTTTACACATATATGTATAAAGATCCTCAGACTGGGACCTAGGAGTCCCGTGAGGTTGCAACTTGATTTCCGACAGCAGACCTTAACATACAGCGCTAAGATACTGAACTGAAAGGGTTAAACTCCCTTGATGGTGTTGGCGATAGACAGTCTGCATCCTAACAAAAAAAACAGCATCAGGAAACGTCAGATCTATCAAGACTAAAAAGACTTCCGGAAGTCGCTGAATGTGGTCATTTTATTCGTTATTTGATGGCAGGGTGGCGGGTGGAGAGGTTTTGGCACAGTGGCATTCTGAACCTGTTGATAATCTGAGAACAATACAGGCTGTAGTTATTTGCTGATTGCAAATAAACAGTCTTTTTACACACGGTTTCCTCTTTGTTAGAGGCTAAGGGACTCTCCTGCAATTTACAACACATCGTTTTAAAAAATATTTAAGGCAGATGTTCCAAAAATGTGGTGTGATTAGATGTAAACAAAGATTCCTCTTGAAGAAAGGTATTTTCTGGTACTTATTTGCTGTTGTTTCAGCCGCAGTGTTGATTTAAGCCCTAAAGCCCAGGTGGGCTGAACCCCACACAGTGCTGTTGAGGGGGTTCTGAGTACCTCTCTCAGTGTGTTCCTGAGCTGCTGGTAGATGTGGAGCACCTACCAGCAGCTCAGGTGTGCTGGACGATGCTTCCAGGCCGAGGCTCATCCAATCCCTCACCCCCTGCACCTCCTTGGAGAGCACCTGCGACCGAGACAGAGAGACAGAGCGACCTTATTCCACCAGCCGGTAGAGACTGCAGCAGCACACAGATTTGTACACTACATAATCTCTCAACTGGCAAAGTATCTCATTGCAGGATTCAAATTTGTAAAAGGGGGGAGGGAGGGAAAGAGGAAGACAGAGTGATAGCGGGTAGGGATGCGAGACGGGAGAGAGGGAGTAAAAGAGTCCCCTGGCCCGGCTGACCTCAGCATGATGTAAGAGCTCTCTGAGGCGCTGTGTTCACAGACGAGGCAGATAATCGAGGTTCATTGTCTTTGGTTTGCAATGATAATTTTAGGTAGATCTTTTTTAAATCCTTGTTGGCAGGCACTGGTTTGACTCTTTTTTTCCTGGATGTGGCACAAGATGGAATGATGCAGACCACAGAGCTCAGCCAATGAGGAGCTCTCAATCTGAATCTCCACGGCTGTGATCGAAGGGGAAGGCGTATGTCCAAGCGGAACCTGCTGTCTCGGGGGTCAAAGGGCAAGATTGTGGGGTGACTTGAATGGACAGCATCCAGCCTTGCTCTAGAACGTAGTCGATGGAGTTTTCTAGAAGGCAGGTTAAGATCAGGGCATCCTGGAGAAGCAAGCAGCTCCACCTGGTAGAAACGTGGCAGCTGATTGGCTGCTTGCACTGGGATGCTTTTCTCCCCCTTCCTGATTGGACAGCAGCATGCAGCAGATGTTGAAGACCTGCTTTAAGTGCTTCAGGGCATCGTTCTTCTGTTGTATGCAGCTTTTCAAAGAAGAGACTCTGCAAGGATAGCCAACAGCAAAGAATTAGACCCAGATATTTATAACCTGAAACACACCGTACTTTTCATACTGGAGTGACTTGACTGTCCCATTGTAAACAAATCTGCAAAGCATTAGAAAGCCTTGTCAACTCCTTTATGTCTTTACAACGGCACGGTTTGGAAATAGAAGAATGTTTAAAGGAGAACGGCTTTGGCAGAGTAGTACAAAACATGCATTTCAGCCCCAGGCTGAACAGGGCTGTGCTCCTCCACTAGATGGAATGCTTGGGTAACTAAAATAGGCTTCAGGTTTCACCAGGCTTCACCTGATCAGGCTTGTAATGTTGTTGAAGCTGACACCATGGGATCCTTCAAGAAGCTGCTTGAAGAGATTCTGGGATCAATAAGCTACTAACAACCAAACGAGCAAGATGGGCCGAATGGCCTCCTCTTGTTTGTAAACTTTCTTATGTTCTTACTAATTAGTAGGTTCTTCTAAAGCCAGAAAAAGCTGATGTCAGGCTGTCTTGTTTGACCCGGGGTGAGACAACACTACTGCTGTGTATTCAACAAAAAACTACCGTTGGTGACGAAGCTGAAAGACAAAGGGATATATGTAAGAGATGATTTGAACATTGAGAACTGTGCTTGAAGTATATAATGATCACTGTGTATGATAACAAGAAAGGAGCAGCCTAAAAGTGTTAGTATCGGACCCCAAAACAGGGTTAGGTTTATTTTCTCATTTTGTTCATTTTTCGGGGTTCTTAAAGGACAAGGAGCCCAATTATGTAAAACGATAAAAGTGTGCATGACTGCACTAAAACCCCAGTTCCTGAGTCTAAATGTGTTCTTGAAAAAAGGTGATCATTGTGGTTAGAGTGCCATACCATCCACTCAACCACAAGCCAAAAAACAATTCCACATTAAGACCCTTGCAATATAGTTAAAAGAGGTTACTGTTTCATGAATAAAAAACATTTAAGCCACAACAGATTTGGTTAAAATCCTTTTCTTGCAGTTAAATTAGTTTTGTAGCCCCTCACCTGTCCGACACGTTTCCTATCCCAGCAAGCAGGTCCGTGACTCGCTGACCAGCTAGTGATAAGGTCAGTCTGGCCCTTTGACCCTCGTCTGACCTCTTGGGCAGGGTGACCTGCAGCAGCTGCCGTGAGTCACAGCCCCTTAGATACACACACACACACACACGTCACTGGACTTCAGTAGAGACGGAGTCTGTAGTTCATTTATTACATCAGTGTCTAGTTTCCCTCTAACTAATTATTTTGTACCATTTACAGCTAAAATGATGGGTGTTAAACGTTTAGCCTCTATCATGAATAACTGAAACACAGTTAATTGTGTAATAGGTATTTCATTCCTCTTGAACAAACAGGGTTGTGTAAATCAGAGGGATGCAACTCTCGTCCTGGAGTGCTGTGCCATTACAGGTTTAAAAGATATAATTAAAAGATAACCGTGCTTAAGGACCTGGTCGGGGTTATGTTTCAATTTATAAAGAACAATCAGAATTGAATAGAGCTCAATTGAATCACCCTTGTGCTACATAAAGAGCTGTGCAGCTATACCCGTCGGGCTGTCAGCAGGCATGGCCAGGGCTGCCAGGCTGCAGACGTTTAGGCTGACAGAAGACAGGAAGGGTGGAGGGACCGGTCTGGTCTGGGACTGCCCTCTCCTGGGAGTCCCTGGAATCCCCTGCCTCAGGTGTCCCAGGGCTGAGCTGCAGAGCCAGCAGCGGGAAGCCTGTGCTATAGTAGAGGTGAATGTCACTGCAGCTGGCTATGGGGCTAGAGAGGTGCTGCTCTGTGAAACCTTTGACTCTTCACCTTTGTTCGCAGGGGCGAGCTCACAGCAGAACCGCTCATCCGGGAGGCCGCAGAGGACTACAGGGGAGTCTACCATGGAGGTACTGACCCCAAAGAGGAGGCTGAACAAGCCTGGGTCCAGAGATGAGTGGCCTGTGCCACTGTGGGCCTTTCCCTTTGGCACATGTGGGTAAATACAGCACAGTGTTGAAGGCCTCCAATCCTTGCCTGCGGAGCTGGTGCCCCTTGTGGCCCGAATGGGAACCTGCAGCTCTTCCAGCTTCCTGTAAGGACTTCGGCCCTTGTCTACAGTTTCAAAGAGGCTCAATGTCTACGTTTGGCCAGCGTGGCCCACAGTGACCAGGACAGACTCCAGGAGAATGAAAGAGAGCACGTGGGGTCTCACATACAGGAGTCTGGAGACACAGAGCAGGAACCCACTGGGTCTCCGTGAGACTGGGAGCCTGTGGACATCCTAGATGTGAAAGGAAGGGTTTAGTTGAGTAAAAATAAAATTTCTGCACAATTTTCTCAAAGATAGTGTTACTATAATCTCTTGCTCTCCTTACCTGTTTTGCAGCAGTATGCAGTAAATCCCATCCTTTGCGCAGAGAATATAAAGGTTCTCTGCCAGGTGGCAAACATTTCCAGGGAAACTATAAATTACCTAGAAAAATAAGAATCAAGATGTTGATACAGCATGTCTTTCATTACACGTGTAATAATCTTTACAAGAAAAACAGCGTTTTAATTTCCGTTTCGCTTCTTGGATAATGACAATCCTATATAATCATTTATAACTGCTGCATGTATCACCAGGAGCATGCTTTCTGGAATATACAATAAAGAATGTAAACAAACTGGAGTGTCTAAAGGGCATGCTTTCTCTTCAGAATAAAAAGAAGGAAAGTAATTGGGTTCAATTACAATTGTAATTCTGGTTGTAATTAACCCTGGGCGCACCTGCGTAATTGTAATTGTAATACCATATCATCAATCCATTACAATTCAATTACGCATTTATTTGTTATTCCATCATTTGTATTTTCAACCACTTTTGGCCATTTGTTTGAAAAAAATATATAATTTATATTTCTGTATTTGTACCTGAGATTTTTGCTTGGTTATTTTAATCAATCAATCAATATTTATTTTATATAGCGCCTTTCATAGTGGCCCACCATCACAAATTTTGGAATTAATAGAGTAATCTTGTTAATGTGTGGAGTCGCTTATGGTACTTTATACTGTAACTGTAATCAATATAAATAACACTGTAATTGTTATTACAATCTCAGCAAACAATTCTGTTGTCATTGTAGTTATAATTATAATTGAACTGAGGTCTCCCAAATCTCTGATTGTTGGTGCATGGCCCAGACTGCAGAAATATCATTTTAATGAAAGGTTTCAGTGACACCTGACCTTCACACACTTTTCCAGTTTGCTGTAGACGCTCACGAACTCGCTCCCGTTGCACAGGTAGATATCCAACTCGCGGCTGATCACCTGGCTTGAACCACGCACCTTCTGCCTGCTATAACCCACACAGCCGTTCAACAGCAGTGCAAAACCGACCCTATACCATAGTTAGACTTGTATTTTTCCTCATACCGCGCGGACGCTCTTCCACCAATCGCAACCTGGGACGAACGTAGAATCCGCCCATAGGATGCTATGCAACGCTTTTTATCTAATCACGGTCTGTGGGCTGTACACAATTAGCAGTGATGGTCGCTCTCTCTGTAAACCATTCCGAGGCGCAGCAATATTCACAGACCGAGCGTTTTGTTATCTTTGGACTGTAACAAGGTTGCAGTGAATGCAATGGAAAAAAGTGACCCTAGATGACATTTGACACACACCGATAGTTGCATTTAATCATAAATCAGGATTGCGGTTTATCGATCTATCAAGACAGACAGCTGTCTGTATTGAATTGTTGCAAATGTAATATTATAATACAAATACATTACTGTAAAATAATGAACTATACTTAAGATTAAACTAATAATGCATTGCGCTGTTGAATTTAAATTATTTTCAATTTAATACCATTACCAAGACTAGTGCTAAGAGGGGTCTGTGAGTGTTAAACTAGCCGAGGAATTGAAGAATGCATTTTTTTTGGCAACACTGTACAGCACTACAATACCCAGAGACATACGGGGCACAAATCCGGAAATGACGTCTCCGCCAATGCCTGTAACCGCCAGAAATTTAAACTTTGGGCGAGTCAGTAGATGAGAGACAGCGAGCTGAGTGAAACTGTATAGTTACTGCAACGGTTTTGAATTTGGACGTTGAAGATGATTCGAGAAGAAGAGTGTAAAATGTACCATTTAGAAAATCGTCTGAAGACGTATTCGGGCTGGCCATTCACTGAGGGCTGCGTGTGCACTCCCGAAAATGTGAGTACAATTCAGCAACAGAAATCTAATGACATACTGACAGTACACCTCTCGATATGCAATTGTATGTGCAATTTAAAAATCAATACCGGTAAATAGCTGCTTAGTTGTGTGGTGTCAGTCAAAACATCTAGTCAATACAAAAATCATTAACTACCGAAGACTTTATTAAAATGAATAACGAATGCATGGCGCTAGTCCGTTTTGAGGGCCTTTTTTGATTGCGATTGGCAAGAAAGACAGAAAAACACAAACTTTAGGTTTTATAATTTATTTGCATACATTTTGCTGTGCTTTTTTTTTCTCGTGTTCAGTGTTGTACGAGTTACACAGACCTCGGTTACCACTAGTCTTGAACTACTTTACCCAAATTAACATTAGCTAGTCCAAGATTAGAGCTAATCTGGGTCTGTGAAAGCAGCCCATGGTGTGCTGTGATAGACACATTGATACATGATGAGAGAACACGCTCCTGCTATAATTTAGAGAGAGTTTATAATGCGTTTCATCGTTGACCGTGCCTGAAGTTTAACTTACTCGGTTCCTGTGGAAACCTCTTTAGATGGCCAAAGCAGGATTCATCCACTGCCCCACTGAAAACAGCCCCGATGTGGCTCAGTGCTTCTTCTGCTACAAAGAGCTGGAAGGCTGGGAGCCTGATGATGTCCCTGAGTAAGTAATAACATGCATCACTGGTTTCCAGATTATCTTTTAAAAAAACAAAACCCAGTGGTCCAATGAGCCGAACTGAATAGTTACAACAGCTTCCCAAGGTATATATTGATGACATGCACAAGCTTTCATGCAGAGTTTCATTACATTTGAGGGGGATTCGTGGTATTCACAATGAGATTGTGCCAGTTGTGACCTAGGTTGTGCTAATCCATATACCACGTCCATACATTAAGAAACCTCTAATAATGATCAGGTCCTCCCTGTGAGAGTGCTTTTGTCATCTGAACTCATGAAAGGAGTTGTGTGTTCAGGCAGGAGCACCAGCGTCATTCTCCAGCGTGTCATTTCATTGCTCTGAAGAAGCCGGTTGAAGAGCTGACCTTGGAGGAGCTCATGAAGCTGCAGAAAGAGAGGCAGAAGTTTCTGATTGTAAGTGTGTTTAAGCTGTTAGTAAAATGTTATACAATTACACAATACAATGGGAGTCCTTTTCAGGCTGCATTTCATGAACACTAAATACATTGTGAGCATAAAACCCAAGGTGGAAATCCTAACTTGATTTTTATTTTTTTCAGAAAAAGACAACCAATCAAGCTATAGATAAATTTGAGCTTGCTGCAAGATCACGAAGGCAAGAGTTGGAGAAAATGACAACTGAAACAAGCTGATTTTTATAGCTTTGTATAAATTCTCTTTTTTTGATGTCTTCATCTGTGATTTCCATTTCAACTGCATATTTTTGTGTGTGTGTTATTTTTTCTCTTTCTAAATAGCCCAACCAAGAAACTTCTGTTTAATTTTTTTCACTATTGTAAGGAAAAGGGGAGGACTATTACCAAAACTAATATTTCATAATAAAACCTCAATCTCTTTAAACTTATGAAGTCATTTATAAAGGCTTGCAATTACTGTAACACATCTCTGGTCAATGAGTATTATAGGCACCTGATCACTGCATTTCTCACAAAGGTGCTTTGGAATCCTATATTTTGGTGTCCACTAGGTGGCACTGTCACGTTACAGAACCCAGATGCCAAATGAATCTGTATGAGTTTTCCTAAGGGGCTGATTTACTGAAAGACCTTCCACCCAGAATCTTGAGCCAGCAAGTGTGAACAGCCTGCACAGTAAACCAGCATGTGGGTCATTGCAATAATCTGTTAGTGTCAGTATCTGCAAGTATTTACCTTGTCCATACATCTAAAATAATATGGAAGAGCTCTTTCTGTGATGGTTGGGATTATCAGTATCCAGTTGAATGCAAATAATGTCCAGTCGCCATTAGAGATTGATGTAAAAGATGTTGTGCCTTCAGACCTGATTTGTTGTGTGGTTTTGTAATTAGCATGCATTCATTTTATGTATTGAGCTGCAGTGAAACACATGTAAGTATTCAAACAACGGATACCTGAAATGCCAGTGTTTCCATTTAATATGCCTGAAGGCCATTTATTCAATCTGCATTTGAGAGAAATTGTTCTTGGTCTATTCCACTGAGGCACAGCTTGCTAATTATAATGACTAACAGTGTTTTCATACTGACCGTAAAGATGTCGCAGGCTGTTTAAAAGTCCTCTGTCTTAATACATTGTACCTGCTAGAATGCCACAAATGACTGCATCTCATTTTGTTTTTGCCTTAGGTGTTTTTTGTAAGCATGAGTAGTTAAATAAGAAATAAACTAGACCAAAAACCAAGCATCCTAGGGGACATAATGTGAGGCGAATGGTTGATGGAATAAAGAATTTAAATTTTATATTTTTAAAAAAAGATCTGTATCATAATCATCTCTAAAGGTTAAAGCAATGGTGATGAAATGGTTAATGTCCACCTGTAATGGCAACTGTGTAATAACTGAAAGTGAGAGGTCCACTCTGTATTGTCCAAAAAGTCCCATCACCCCAATGCTCTAGCCATCTGAGGTCACAGGTCAGAGTGACCGGAGAGGTTAGATTTTGCCAAGGCGTTTATAATACTGGTTTGTGAGATATTACTAATTGTGGATGACTGCAGAACAACCAGACCAAGAGTGCCTTTCCTTAAAAAGACAAAACCACACGTGTAAAAAAGATTATTAACAAGGCTATTAGAAGTGTTATTCACTGTATGTGCTCCCTCTGGTTAAAGATATACATTACAGAAATTATGATGACAAATTATTTACAGCAAGACTAGGGGTGAGGATTGTATTACCCATTTTCTCCTTACTTCTGAAATACCCTGGTATCTCTGAATAGATCACCGTCTTCTCTGTAAAGAGATGTTGTAATGAGCAACACATCTTACAAGTAGAATGGTATCCTGAAATGCTCTTTTTTCTAGGAAAGCAGTACACTGGGGTTGGTACACACATAGCTGGTTGTAGTTCGCCTAATGTTTCTTGATTTAAGAGTTCAATAAATGCATTCATGTGTTGTTTATTTTCTTTCAGTTATTAGAAGTACAATTTAGCAATACACCGTGAATTAGCTGGATTGTATTTTGCCCACCTCCCCACGTATAAACAATGTTAGAAGCCACCTTCCCAGAAAATATGGAAACAAAATATATGATGAATAGCAAGTGAGTCTTTTGGCAGTTCTATGTTAAAAGCCATCTTCCGAACAAAACATTTTCTGGTCAACTGTTATGTTTTGGCAGTGTCTTCTATGTGCGAGTCCCACGTTTAAGGCAATTATCCCAATTATCATCAGTACGACCCTTTTTTAGGTACTCAGTACCATAAAATACAGGATTCGGGGTTTATCTAAACCTGAGCTGAATTTCTGTTGTTTTCTTGTTTACTTTTCCCTCTCGAGTCTGACTGTTTCATCCCATCAGTCTCTCCGCAGGACTCAAAGCAACAGACAGAATATGCTTATATAACTAGTTTGTTGTTGCCTACGTGGAACTCGG
This sequence comes from Acipenser ruthenus, assembly GCF_902713425.1. Classification (NCBI taxonomy): domain Eukaryota; kingdom Metazoa; phylum Chordata; class Actinopteri; order Acipenseriformes; family Acipenseridae; genus Acipenser; species Acipenser ruthenus. The sequence goes on from NC_081207.1 coordinate 4,297,579, forward strand.
CATACGGGTCTGGTTCACAATTGTAAAGTTAGCAAAGGTGCTCTCTAGATATCCCTGTTCGCTGGCTGCCTGGAGGTTCCTGACGCTTGAGACAGAAAACACACCCACCAGCTTACCGCTCTTCGAAGGAGGACTCGTTGAAATTAATTGATGGGAAAAGAATACAGGAGCCTTGCTTGCACACAGCGAGGGTAGTAGGTTACTACAGCACTACGCTGAGAGAGAGGCTGAGTATGAATTCAACTGCAATCCTTTTTTTATTGCAATTGTAACATCTGACTTTATAGACCACATACGGTAGGCTACACTCCAGAATGAGGATGAACCTGGGAAGAGTAGTTGTGCTTGCTGGTTTAAGTGGGATCGTGAGTTTCAGCTTACTGGTTTCTGCAATTGCGACCGACCACTGGTACATCCTGGAAGTGAACGACCCGAACAGCACTGTAGACCCTGGCGAGCTGAATTCTCACTCCGGACTGTGGAGGACTTGCGAAGGTACCGAACCTACACGAAGTTACTCTTACAAATCCTGCGAGGGCACTAAATACGCATGCATATATATATATATATATATATATATATATATATATATATATATATATATATATATATATATATATATGTGTGTGTGTATATATATATATATATATATATATATATATATATATACATACACACTGTTGTGTATTGTTTTTATGTTATAAAGACACTTGTAATGAAACTACCAGTCCTGTAGTATTGGTAATTGGAAGTTCCTAATTCGCACTCATAGATTTCCACGCTGTAGAACATTATTATTAGGATTATTAGGATTATTAGGATTATTAATATTATGTGGCAGCATGGGACAGTACCGTAACAGATGAGGTAAAAAAAAAAAATTAAAAAAAAACTTTTTATACTGGTTTTTAAGTTTCATAAGATCTTGGGTTCTTACTTAGACTACACACACACACACACACACATATATATATATATATATATATATATATATATATATATATATATATATATATATATATAAAATACACCTCTGAAATGGGTATTTTGGCCGAAACGTCCTGAAATAGATGATTTTTGAATCCTTGAAACCTCTTCACAGATCTTCTCAAATCGTGGTACATTTGTAATGCAGCTGGCTTGCGTATATTTTGTATGTCATTTTGTATTGCTGCTGCTGATGAGGACTGTTATTTGATTAAAAAAAAGGCTAGATTTATTAATTGTATTAATTGCAAGAGAGTGATAGAGTGGGGGAGCACGACTCTAATTTAAGAAAGGCATCTTTGGTCAATTGCAACAAACTTAAAGTAGTGTACTAACGTGTTAGTACAGAGGACAGTACTAAAGTCTGCAGGATAGTTTCAGTTATTATAATTATTATACACACATAGAATGAAAATAAAACGCATACAACAATACAACTTTCAAATGATTGAATATGAAATACAAGAATGCAGCTCTCCCTCTTGCTATGCCATGTGCTATTCACTAAGTAGAAATGATCAGTTTAACCCTGCGGTCTGTACTAACGTTGGAGATCAGCTGATCCCAAACTCTGTCCCCTGCATTTTATTCTTGGCAATTGGTACTAAGATAGCGAGTCAGCCTAGTACAGAACTCAGGACTTAATTCTCAAGATTGCTGACCACTTGTGACTGTGAACATGAAAATGAAAAGATATTCATGTTGGAAGCCATGAGGAAGGAACTGAATGTGCTAACTGTGTGTTTTTGATCTGATTGCTGTAATTCAAGGCTTTACCCCCCTATGCTAAAAGGTAGTGCTACTCACAAGTTGCAAGTAATCAGAGAGGGCTGATTGAAACACTTGAGTTCCAAGTGAACCATGGACTCTGAGTGTTTTTAAAGCCATGGATGAGATATAACAGCATTGATTATGGTTGGGCACGATGTTGGCGTGCTGCCTGGTCCCATGAGAGTCGCATCTCAATCCTGACCGCATCACCCCCTGCTATTCAGTCTATTTTAAACAGCGAGCAGCAAGTACTTTTTGATGGTGTTGGCACTCGTTTCGAGAGGGTCTGGGTTCTGTTGCTTCAGCATTCAAGTCATATAACAAACTTTCAAGTCTGTCAGCCCCACCCGCTCTCTGTCTCATATATATGTAAAGAAGGCAGGGCTGGTAGAGTTGTCCCATGATTTGAATGGAATGAGGACGACTGTTCGGTCCTGGCACTTAGGGTTCTTCAGGCGAGCTCAAAGCCGGTTAAAGAGAGATCGATTTAGAGAAAAATGACAATACCTTAGTATTGGAGCCACGGAACCCAGAACCACTTGAAATGATTGCAAGCACCATAAAGTAAATATTGTACAGTAAAACATGTAATGTTTGCTGGCAAGAAATAGTCACTCATTTCAATTTTATTAAAAATCAGCAAATTATACATGCCACAAGATGTGTATAGTTACTCGATTCAGTTAATATTATTATTAGTTTATTTAGCAGACACCTTTATCCAAGGCGACTTACAGAGACTAGGCTGTGTGATCTATGCATCAGCTGCAGAGTCACTTACAACTACATCTCACAAGGAGGTAAGTAACTTGCTCAGGGTCACACAATGAGTCAGTGGCTGAGATGGGATTTGAACCGGTGACCTCCTGGTTACAAGCCCTGTTTTTTAACCACTGGACCACACAGCCTCCATACAGTATATGTTTAGTATACATGTGCAGATATTTGTTGCTGTAAATATGTCTAGTGAGACATCCGCAAAATGAAATTGCTGCAGATATTTCATGTTTTATAGTATATATAAAAGCAAATGCGATGCATTTGAAGCTTCTTACTCCTTAATAATCTAATCAGTAGCCTGGATGATCGAAATACTGCCTCTATTTAACTGCAGCCGGTGTTTCTGTAGCTATCCAGCCTGTGCTTACTCTCAGGGCTGATTCATTGACGTCTGTATTATAGGTAAACATCAAACAAATAAAATAAAGGGAGACTGGAAAAAGGTACATGTTAGTTAAAGACAGCAGAATTCATGAAAACAGAGCACTTCACAAAGTTCATTCATGATGAGACTTTCGAAAACAACAGAAAAATGCCTTTGATCAAGACGAGATGCTGCAGAAAGGGAGAAAGGTTTGAACCTCCATACAATGTCTGCTAATATTATCTTGTTTAATTATGGTGATCTGCAGGAGTTTTGGCCACTAATTGGCTGGTCAAGGCTATATCTTTAATAAGACTGAGCAGGTGTAGGGACCTCCAGAGGCTAAGGCTTGAAAGCCTATTGGATTAGCCTGCTGTGTCACCTTTCTTTGGAGGTTCATTAGACTTCAACACTTCTAAACCCAACAAAAGCCATTACATTTCACCATCATTCAGAGTGACACAGTTTGCTCCAGGGCGGCGGCTGCTGTGCGTTCAGACTGGTTATGATACATGACATGTAATTATGAGACTCTGATTTGAAAAATACACCCAAGGCTTGTTCAAGCTGTGCTGTCGATGCAATGGTCCCCTTTAGTATTGCTCACATCAATCTTTCTGAAAAATGATGTGCAGAACCTAGATTGCAATTATTGAGGGAGTATTCTCGTGTGTGTGCGTGTGTGAGGATGCATAAAGCACACTGGATACAATCGGTGTCACTCATGCAGGGTAGAGCAGCAACCACAATGATATATTATTAGTTTATTTAGCAGACGCCTTTATCCAAGGCGACTTACAGAGACTAGGGTGTGTGAACTATGCATCAGCTGCAGAGTCACTTACAACTACGTCTCACCCGAAAGACGGAGCACAAGGAGGTTAAGTGACTTGCTCAGGGTCACACAATGAGTCAGTGGCTGAGCTGGGATTTGAACCGGGGACCTCCTGGTTACAAGCCCTTTTCTTTAACCACTGGACCACACAGCCTGCATAGCTCTTTACCTAAACAGGCAGGTATTGGACAAAACAGTAGAAACAATTAGAATATGTAGCACAGGCGGCTTGTATGCAAATGACCTATATATTATACAGAAGCTGTATCAATCAGCCACAATGGGATGACTGCAGACCAGACAGGTGTTGATGGAGGGCTGACAGTAGATGTAGGTCTTCCATCATCTGATGTTTGACTCAGTGGGTCATGCTGGAGACCAGCCATCTCTGAAAGCAACGATGGTCCATTGCCAGACCATGTTGGGTGTGTGGCGCTGTGGCAGAGCAGGGCTCTGCCCTTGGAAATATTGGCAGTGTGGCAGAGCAGGGCTCTGCCCTTGTAAATATTGGCAGGGATGGGGCTAAATTCCCCTCCCTGCCCAGGTTTATTATGTCAGGGGGCTGGGTGCTGATTGATTGCTAATTACTCCCACCTGACACAATAAACCTGGGCAGGGAGGGGAATTTAGCCCCATCCCTGCCAATATTTACAAGGGCAGAGCCCTGCTCTGCCACAGGCGCCTTTGCCAGACCGTGTTCATTCAAGCACATTTTAATCGGAAGACCATGGAATTTCAGAACATTGTTGGACATGACAATACAGTTACCATGAGTAGCAATAAAACGTGGTCAGAAATAGCACCATGGTTCACCGAGTATCTAATGGCAGCCCAAAGCCCTCCAAGACAAGGCTGCGGCCAGCGAAGGACAATCTTTATTTCCAGCCTAGCTAGTCCACTGACAGCCACTGCCAGTAAATGGAGAGGCAGGCAATCTGTGTTTGATTGCTTGAGCGTTTTTAATGCTACCTGGGGTACTTTCCAATGTCATGCAGGGTGTGTCATCAATGCAAAATCTGCCTACTGATTGTGCTGTCTGCAGAAGCAGCCCTTAGCAATACAGAGATTAGCAGCAATGGGTTTGCTTAATGAGAGACAAAGATGCATCTTAATTTTTTTCCCCTTAATTAATCAATTAGTGCTAATGGCTTTGGTTGGTATCTTATGAGAAAGTGAACTAAATGAGAAATTAAGGAATATTTTTCAGGGCCCAGTTATTTTTAAGCTTATTATTAAGCTTATTTTCAAGTTAACTCAAAGAGACTGAGAAAGACTTATAGTTGAAACTCCTCATTTAGTATTTGTGAGTATTTTTTTCTTGTTTATAGATACTGGGTTTTAGTCCAGGACACCTTTTTACCAGTTTTGATGACTCGCTAAAAGTAAATTATTTCTCATAAGTTTCAGTGTAACTGGTGTGTTTTAATTAACGAGAGAATATCAAAGCTTTTCCATTGGCAAATGTAACTCAAGTTTACAACTTCGGTTCACGAGGATGGACAAACCCCCACACAATTCTCACTTCATCTAATTGAATCATATCATCTAATGAATCCAAATTGAATAATTACCGCTAGTATAAATAACCTGTTTACTCACCCTTCCTTTCGCAACCCACCACCTGCCCCATCTTCTACTTGAAATTTCTAAGGATAGTTCTATGGGGGTCTCCTGCCTCGTCCTACGGCCAGGTACGGGATCTTTGATCCAAGTAGGTGTTATGCCAAATTGTTGTTCTATGTTCATTTGCTTTGCATACCTCATCAATAAAGTTGATTATCTAATCATTGTGTCGGTGGGTTTGTCCTGAACTACTGAATTGGTCATTAACGGGTTTGTCCAATGGCTGCAAAGGTTAGAAATCAAGGCAGTTGAGTAGCAGTGGGGATGGTAGTTTTGGTATTGTTTTTTTTTTGGTCTAGTCTTATGCTTGCACTGCATGACAAGGGTTTGTCTCTAGCCAGAAGTGTGGAGGCTCTTTCGTTCCTCATTGACTTCTCCTGCTCTTCCTCCACAGGTAATGCGTGTTATCCTCTTGTGTACCCCTTCTCCACAGACACCTCCAAGCAGCCAGAACCTGTGAGACGATTAATCAGTGAGTATGAGTTCCAGCCCTGTTTTGCTAACTTCATTGATTTCTCCTTGGATACTATGCCCCAATACGAGATGTAAATTCAAGGATCGACTTGAAGCAGGCTTGGCTCAGAACTTCAGATCACAATTCAATTTTGTGCAGCCAATCAGTAAAAGTATAGCTAATCAGCAAAATGTAAACAATTTTATCTAATCCCAGCACAGTTAAGGAACTCCAGTATACAGAGCAAGGGGTTTATTTTATGCACTTATATAGACTGAAAATGCATCAGCAATCCAGTACCAAAGAAAGATAGTGATCGATGACCTTTTCCTCTGGGAGAGCGGAGGCACGTGCAGGACACTGGAAGCCACGGCTCTCCTACCGCTGCTCACTAACCTATTCAAGTTCAATTAAAATGCATTTCACGTTTTCTTAATAGAAACACAATCATTCCAGCAATCAGGAGCCTCCGATAAATGTGAAGTGCATCATCAGCCTCTATAAACTATATCGTTTGGGTATTTGAACAGTCATTGGACCCAATATAATCGTGAATGGATTTTTTAATTTATTTTAACAGCAATGTGTGTATATCCTGCACTATAATTCCATCCAGGCCATATAGAATGTTGCAATATTGTGTCTATTTTGATATCTTTATTTGCAAGGCTTGTTACAGGTAGTGCAGCCCTTCTGTTTCCCCTTTATTGGGTCAGGTAATGCTGCAGTCCCAGTACTCCATGCTTTGACCCTGAAGACACTGCTGAGGTGAAATGGGAACATTCTCTTGTTGTGTTTTAAAAAGAAAATCAATTTGGCCTGGAGCATGTGTTTCTTTCAAAGCTGCCCACTTGAGAGCTGTGTAGCCAACGGCAGTGCACCACAGGTAAGCTTGTAGCTTGAGCCTCTTTAAAGCTGTTGTGCTGCTTTGCTCTTTTGACGTGGTTGTGGTTCTCTGCAGACATGTTCAAAGCCGTTGTGATCCTGCTGCCGCTCAGCTTGGTGCTGCTGGTGTTCGGTGGGATCTGTGGGCTCGTCAGCTCCCTGTCTAAGAGCATCACCCTGCTTGTCCTCACCGGCTCCTACTTCCTCCTCTGCAGTAAGTTATCTAAATGATAAGCGGGTTCATTTGTAAACAAAAAGGTACCGGGTCTTATAATTAAGGTAGAGGGATAGCATTTTGGTTTATAGACTTCATTACTGACTTTGGTTTACAGCAGCTCCCATATATGCTTCAGGCTCTCATCTGCTTGTGGGTTCCATGCCTTATTTTTGGTGTTGGCAGCTCCATGCCGAACTTTGCCTAGCCGTGTTTTAACAATCTTCAGGCTTGAACAACGCCAGTGACAGGCTGACTAATCAGATGTTAAGAACACTAGTTTAGTGGCATTTTCCCTTTTTGGGGTGTAATATTCTTACTCCTAGACGTTGCATCCTAAAATATAACGTTGCAGAACACTTTTGTCATTCAATTCGTGGAACAGGAAAGCGTTTTTTTTTATCGTGCATGTTATGTATATACAGAGTTATTTTTTGTAACAATTTTTTTTTTTTCATACGGCTCAGCATTTGAGATATGTATAATTCTTACCTGTCAGACACAAAGGAGCCAGCAGCTTTTAGAACTGTGCTTTTGTCCAACCCCAGTATGTTTATTTGCATCCTCACACCTCTGTATCACAGATTAAACATTAAGAAATATGATTAATATACACCATGCAGCCCATCCTTACTATTATATATAACAAGACATTGACAGGAGATATTATGTTGTATTCAGTGAATACCATGAATATTATTTTAATGAAAGCTTTCATATTTAACTGACCACAAACCTCCACAAGCTAATGAAGTAATAAGTATGTGTTTGCATGCAACCATGTGGATCGCATTTAACAGCCTCTATCTGAATCCATTCATTGTATTTTTATTAGCTGTGGGTCAGCTAAAGGGCCATAACAGTACTGAGTACCAGGATGGTAAACAGAAAACCTATTATATGACATCAAACTGTCAACCACTGCATTTAGAGTCTTTAACAGAGGACTATTTACTCCACATCATCATAGTGCAAGTATTATTCTAAAAAGGATGAAGAAACCAATTCTTTACAAGTTTGCAAGTCTGCTGGGTTTTGGGTATTGTTAGTTCAGTTACCTTAGTGTAGAATTTGTATAATTCCCAGGAATAAAATAGCCCATCATTAAATTGTAAACAATTTTTATTTAATCCCATGTTACAGAACTCCACTATACAGAGCAAGGGGTTTATTTTATGCAATTATATAGACTGTAAATGCATCAGCAATCCAGTACCAAAGAAAGATAGTGATCGATGACCTTTTCCTCTGGGAGAGCGGAGGCACGTGCAGGACACTGGAAGCCACGGATCTCCTATCGCTGCTCACTAACCTATTCCAAACTCACTTCTTATGTACAGTGCCTTGCGAAAGTATTCGGCCCCCTTGAACTTTGCGACCTTTTGCCACATTTCAGGCTTCAAACATAAAGATATGAAACTGTAATTTTTTGTGAAGAATCAACAACAAGTGGGACACAATCATGAAGTGGAACGAAATTTATTGGATATTTCAAACTTTTTTAACAAATAAAAAACTGAAAAATTGGGCGTGCAAAATTATTCAGCCCCTTTACTTTCAGTGCAGCAAACTCTCTCCAGAAGTTCAGTGAGGATCTCTGAATGATCCAATGTTGACCTAAATGACTAATGATGATAAATAGAATCCACCTGTGTGCAATCAAGTCTCCGTATAAATGCACCTGCACTGTGATAGTCTCAGAGGTCCGTTTAAAGCGCAGAGAGCATCATGAAGAACAAGGAACACACCAGGCAGGTCCGAGATACTGTTGTGGAGAAGTTTAAAGCCGGATTTGGATACAAAAAGATTTCCCAAGCTTTAAACATCCCAAGGAGCACTGTGCAAGCGATAATATTGAAATGGAAGGAGTATCAGACCACTGCAAATCTACCAAGACCTGGCCGTCCCTCTAAACTTTCAGCTCATACAAGGAGAAGACTGATCAGAGATGCAGCCAAGAGGCCCATGATCACTCTGGATGAACTGCAGAGATCTACAGCTGAGGTGGGAGACTCTGTCCATAGGACAACAATCAGTCGTATACTGCACAAATCTGGCCTTTATGGAAGAGTGGCAAGAAGAAAGCCATTTCTTAAAGATATCCATAAAAAGTGTCGTTTACAGTTTGCCACAAGCCACCTGGGAGACACACCAAACATGTGGAAGAAGGTGCTCTGGTCAGATGAAACCAAAATCGAACTTTTTGGCAACAATGCAAAACGTTATGTTTGGCGTAAAAGCAACACAGCTCATCACCCTGAACACACCATCCCCACTGTCAAACATGGTGGTGGCAGCATCATGGTTTGGGCCTGCTTTTCTTCAGCAGGGACAGGGAAGATGGTTAAAATTGATGGGAAGATGGATGGAGCCAAATACAGGACCATTCTGGAAGAAAACCTGATGGAGTCTGCAAAAGACCTGAGACTGGGACGGAGATTTGTCTTCCAACAAGACAATGATCCAAAACATAAAGCAAAATCTACAATGGAATGGTTCACAAATAAACATATCCAGGTGTTAGAATGGCCAAGTCAAAGTCCAGACCTGAATCCAATCGAGAATCTGTGGAAAGAACTGAAAACTGCTGTTCACAAATGCTCTCCATCCAACCTCACTGAGCTCGAGCTGTTTTGCAAGGAGGAATGGGCAAAAATTTCAGTCTCTCGATGTGCAAAACTGATAGAGACATACCCCAAGCGACTTACAGCTGTAATCGCAGCAAAAGGTGGCGCTACAAAGTATTAACTTAAGGGGGCTGAATAATTTTGCACGCCCAATTTTTCAGTTTTTTATTTGTTAAAAAAGTTTGAAATATCCAATAAATTTCGTTCCACTTCATGATTGTGTCCCACTTGTTGTTGATTCTTCACAAAAAATTACAGTTTCATATCTTTATGTTTGAAGCCTGAAATGTGGCAAAAGGTCGCAAAGTTCAAGGGGGCCGAATACTTTCGCAAGGCACTGTATCTTCTCACTACACCACTTTGTGACCTAAACTTGTTTTTTCAGCCTCCAACTTATTGTACAGCCTTTCAGCCTATTTCCTCAGTACACGGTTCACCGTTTCTCTGATTAACCCTCTAATTTCCTAAGATATAGTGCAGTGGTTTCCCATCCCCTTCAGCTGTCTTACATTCCTTTAGATATGGTTGTTAGGCATTGCTGTCTCAAGCCTATTTTGCTGACGGCCAAACTGAGAACAGAGAACATGTGTGCAATTATATCAAACCTTAACTTTTGAATCCTTTAAATTAATTTTCTAACAAGTCCTTTACATTAAATGTCGTGGTTGTTTGTTTCTGGTTTGGTACCTTTTTCTTTCTGAAACATTGTGCTGATGATGATCAGGAGTAAAGACTGTAGGAATCCTTACTGAACAAGAATATTTTCAGCAATCTAGGTCTAGCGTTCTTTAAAAAAGAAGCAAAATTGTAGTCGATATATTTCATTTAAATTGGAAATGTTTGTGAAGTGGGTTTCAAGCAGCACTTGGGAAGTAAAATGTTTCTCTCGGAGAAAAACTCAATAAGAGCCAAGACTTCCAAACACATTAATCGTTCTATGGCAGCAGTGTGGAGTAGTGGTTAGGGCTCTGGACTCTTGACTGGAGGGTCGTTGGTTCAATCCCAGGTGGGGGACACTGCTGCTGTACCCTTGAGCAAGGTACTTTACCTAGATTGCTCCAGTAAAAACGCAACTGTATAAATGGTTAATCGTATGTAAAAATAATGTGATATCTTGTAACAATTGTAAGTCACCCTGGATAAGGGCGTCTGCTAATAAATATTATGGTTTTTTTTGTATTGAGCCGATTTTATTCAGGTTTCAGGAAACTTCTTTCTCGCTCTCTCCCTCTTAACACAAATAGGTCTCATCACTCGTAATGCATTGCCAGGGACTCTGAAAACATACTTATTCCTGACACGGCGATTGAAAGAAGCAGACGAATTCGCCTGTCTCATTATATTATCCCCATTTGGGATGTACAGTGTATCCATCTGCAATGTGGATAAGCAGGGGGAGCCTGTACATCACTGTGAAGTGTCTGGATTTTAGCTAGAGAACCTTATGCCTTACACTACTGTTATAAAGTATGGTGTGGTGTTCTTAGAACAGGAGCAAATCTGAACACAAAGTGGCAGACTGTAACAGAATCTCATATTGTTCTTTACTGTATTATACTTAAGCACAGCGTTTGGTAATTGCTGTTCATTGCCACTAAGTGCTGCAGAGAATGTTGCAGCACGAACCCAATTTCGAGAATGGAGGTAATTGAAGTGCTCAACTTTTGAACTCGGATTGATTCACAAGGAGCTGTCTAAAACAGGATGCATGCTATTTATTTCTTTATTTATTTTTTAAGTTAGAGTACCCAATTATTTTACAACAGATTTTTTCCCCAATTCCTTTTTTCCCCTCACCACAGCAATTCCACACACACCTCGGGAGAACTGAAGGTTTAGTGGGTGTCCTCGGATCCCACGACCGAGTCAGCTTCCTGTTTTACACCCAGGAACCCGAGAGCGGATGTCAGCCAGCTACCTGCCTCTGGAGGACGAAGGCCAGCCCTGCAGGTGTCCACCCGAGCTCACTGGGTACCTGGCTGACAGGGCTTGCTGTTGCGTGATAAAAAGAAACAGTCCCTGTTGTTTTTTCCTCCTGGGGGCGGCAGAGCCAATGCAATGCTCCCTCTGGAATCCCCAGCGAAGACCGGCTACTTTGCACAGCCAGGACGCGACCCTGTGCTCCCCTGCATGCCATTTTTGAGAACAGATTTCTCAAAAGATTTCCACCCTTAACTCTCCTGAAGGAATTAGAGACTGTAATCACTGAAGAATGGTCAGGTATGGTCCCAGAACACCTTGCTGACCCGCTACCATGTCGAATGAGTGGCTGTCAGCCGCGGTGGCCCTGTATCATATTGAGAGCGTCACTGTGCACTGGTTTCAAAGCCCTTGCATCTTTACAGAAGGGCTTTGATATTGAGGGCTTTGACATTGAAAATAACACTGCAGCATCTAACCTTTATTAACTCAATGAAATTAAACATCTGCTCTTCATTACTTTTGTTCCTGAGTGCTTCTCTGTATTCCAGAGATTAATGTCCTTCATTTCCGATTTCATTAAGCATTCCTGACCTGCAGCATCTGTTGCTTATTCAAATGCAATTTGCTTTATCTGAATTGCTTATATTGTATCTTTGAATCCATACAGGTATATTTATATAACCTGTCTCTGTCAACGACTTCCTCATTAAAATACAAATACAAAAAACCTTGTGCCTGGCACAGGAAGAACAGAAGGTCAACCAAAAACATTGGAAAAGTACAAATACTAGCCGTCATCAATTTCACAGAGACATTTAAAGCTACAGTGTCCCACAGGAATGCTTTGTTTTAATTAAAACTTTCATGCATGAAATATGGAAACTAGCTGAAAAAAGTGGTTTTGGACACATATTTTATACTTTTTTTTCTTATTTTACATTGCTATATATGGGGAGAAATGGCATCCTTGTATAAGGCTATCATGCATTTGCGTCTTCCATGTGTCCCCATATAAAGATTAGAAGAGAGTTTTGTTTTTTTTCTGTCCCCATATGAGGCATGAAACGGTTAAAAATTGATGCAATAGGCCTTGTTTGCTGTACACAAATGTTTAACTAAACAGGTTTTAAATAACCATCTCGCTCCTTCAGGTCTTGTGCCAAGCTTGTTATGCCATAATGCTTCAATTTGAGCTGCTTCTATTGAGTCACACTGTCACTGCTGTCACCCAGGACCCTCTCAATCAAGGGAACACAAGTGGCAAGGATAAAAGCCAGCAGTAAAAGCACCATGAAGCATGCTTCAGCAGCTACTGAAGTTAGCAAACTGTCTTTACATTCTGAATGCTTTTAGATTTGTTTCAGAATGTCTAAACAGCTTTTAAGAGCTGATTGCCAAAAAGAATATACAGCTAATTCATTTGATGTACTGTATGAAAAACCTTGGAAAGCAGTGGGTTATTTTCATTGATTCAACACCTATTGTTGTTTATCCCTTACAGAAACAGCAATTTGTAGGATATGCAGCAGGGTGCAGAAATCAAAGCGATGGTTAAAATTTGGGCTTATTTCATTTGGTTGGTTTTGCTAGTAATATACGGCAGGATTTTGAATACAAATCAGGATGTTTCACTGTGTTTCTTCATTCAGGGCAATCTCAAGTCAAATGCAGGCTATTAACAGTGCATGTAAAGCTAGTAAGGGATTGTGATAACGGGACGATTTTGACACAATATGTAGGAGATCCGTCATCCTGTATCAATCCGGCACACCTCATCTGGCTCCATGAAAAACAAGTGCAGTGGATAGGAAACACCACTCGGTCTTTTATATATATATATATATAGTCTTGGATAAAACACTCCTTACAAAGAGAGATAGCAGCAGTGGCACCAGCCAGGAGTTGACAAGTTACCCTGGGAAGCATTTGTTGGCACGGCAACAGGAACAGAGCTGCCAGGCAGTGGTAATGAGTAATAAAGAAATGGCCCCACAAATTTGGGACTAAAATGACAGGCCTGGGACCAGCATGGAAACAGGGCTGTGTGCTAGCAGCCTGCAATTACTGTGTAACAAGAGCAGAGCTGGCTTTATTCCATGTGGGGAGGTGGGGATGCACGACTCTGAAAACATTTCATATACAGCATCCTTCACAGACAGCTCAGGAGAAGATAGATGGCACAGTGCTGCCTGAGCGAAGGGGAAGGGGGAGAAGAAATGAGACAGTGGTGAGGGATTAAGAGACAGAGAATAAGAAGATATGACATACCATGCGTTTTTTATTGTTCATGTACATGTTATGTGTTGCAAAATGTTTAACCCCACAGTAAATTCAGTTAAACGTGAGCCCAGCAAAAGATTATGACCACCCTATAAATTGCTCTGTCATGCCTTGTTCATATATTTTACCTAATCCAATAAGCATCAATACTACTACTACTACTACTATTATTAATAATAATAATAATAATAATAATAATAATAATAATAATAATAAAGCTTATAAATTAAAGTTTTGACTTTATGTCTTTTGACTTACTGTGTGTCTGTCCACATCGATAGCAGCATTGATAGCAGCAAATAATAATACTTAATATATTGAATGACTCCATTTCAATCACAGCTCTTGCAGCCCTTAGTCACTGGAACATGAACAGCGTGAATGCTCCTGCGTTGTGCCTACTGGAGATGGCTTCGTCAGGTTTCATCAACAGGGTGCTAATTGCTAGTCAATGTAAGTGGCACAGTGTGGCCATTGTAACGTAACGACATTTCCAATGCAGCTTCATTTTCTTTCTGTTTTATATTCTGAAGAATTACATTTGCTGGCCTTCCTGGAATAAAGGATTTATTCAATGCAATACTACCACAGGTTTTTAAATCACTTGTTTGTACATTTAGCTTTCACTGTGCTGCTTTGCTTTTTTTTTCATTTTATGCTGTTCATATTTTTCAGTCACTCTTTATTATCTGAACGACCCATTTAGAAAACATCTATGAGAATACCATTAAAGGTTTTGGCCATTATTAACAGGTACAAACAGTTTGAATCCTTTTGTGCATGGAGACCTCATATAGGGACAGATTAAAAAAAAAAAAAAAGTTTCTAGTCTTTACATGGCAACATGCGGCAGACGCAAATGCATGATAGCCTCATATGAGGAGAGGATGCCAATTTTCCCCATATAAAGCAATGGCAAAAAATGTGACCAAAACTACTTTTTCTTTATGGCTATTTTCCATATTTCATTCATGAAAGGGTTAATACCAGAATAAAGATTGAGTCATGTTATAAAGTTTCTTATAGATAGTTACATGATCTTATAACAATGCCTTCAATCCCTTCTGGTTTCCCATTCCCCACCTCGGGAACGTCAGTGCCAATGTGATGCCCCCATCGGGGTCCCCAGCAAAGTTCGGCCCCTTTGCACAGTCTGGACGCGACTCCATTATATGAAGTTTTTAACTAACGTTCGGGAGGAGGGTCAGACATCAATCTGCGCGTCACCAAATTGAATCATTCAATTTACACATTAGAGAATTAAGATTGTTAGCACTATAAATACCCTCTTCACTTACCTCTCAGTTGTGTTTCGATTTCATCGTACATGCACACATAATGGAGAACGTCATCGATTATTCCATTTCATCGGATGATGATCTGTTTTGCCATTTCCCCGGAGCTGAGATCCACTCAACCAGTTCAACCAGCTGAACCAGCTCCTCCCGGGTCAATTCAACTTTGATCGGCAGTGTTTACCACTACAACTTCTGCCCAGGAGTCTGCTTCTCCAGAACCATCCCCGGATCCCTTGTCTTTTCCATCGCCCAGCACAACAACCGTCTCGCTTTTACAGCAGGCCCCTGCTTCCTTTTCTCTCTCAGGCTTGCAACAAGCACATGCATTTCTTACTTGCTTGTTGGGTTCCCAGCAAGCCCCCTCAGTAGGTTCTGCGCTCCCAGCTCTCTTTTCCTCTTCTTTCCCCACGGCTATGGGCATCCAGCAGGCCCCCATAGCCGCTCCCTCCTCCTACCCAGCTTGCGCCCACCAATTCACCCCAGCGCTCGTTTTTCCATAACCACCCTGTACTTCCTCCCTCCACAATGTCCGGTTATTCTTTAAAAAATGCCATGGCCCTACTTCCTGGAAATGCCCTGATCTTCAAAACTCGTATCCCTTTGCCTACATAACCAGATTTTAGCAGGTGCGGATATTAACCTAGTTTCCTTACTTGCTAACACTTTAGATTCCGTCAGTACCAGGGTAGTTCAGTGCGCCGACCTTTCAGTTACTCAAAACCTCAGACCCCCGCTTAATCAAAACACTCACCATTTCTGAGTTTATTTTAGCTTTCAGCCAATTCAGGGACATCATTTGCGAGTTCTATCCCGACTGCCGGCGTGAGCTGGATGATTATTTGTCCATAATTCTAGATCAGTCAGTTAGATTTGGAGGTTCCCATTTTTTTGAATATCACAAAGCCTTTTCTGCCAAAGCCGCTGCCCGTCTCCAACAATGGAACCAGAGGATCTACACGGACGCCCTGGAACAAGACCTATTCTCCCGTTTTTTCACAGGTCTCCGGCTCCTAGCATGCTCTGTATGTGGTTCCACTGCCCATTCCACTATTTCCTGCTCCCTTACCGACCCTCTGCCCATTACATTCTCCAGAGGCCGCCAGATTTGTAACAAGTTCAATAAAGGAATCTGCTCCTACTCTTTAACTTCCTTCACATATGCAGTCATTGCAGGATTCCCAAATAGTCTGTTCCCTCCAACCATAACCTTTCAGGTTACCCCCCCTCCCTCCCATTTTGTTAAAGGTTGGCTAAACCTTCAAGTGGGCTATATCCAGTACTACTCGCGGCATTGAGACCGGCCTGTTCTTTTTGGGGGTCTCTGCCTCGTTCAGTCGGTCAGGCAGCGAGCCCTCAAACCAAGTTAGGTTTGATGCCAAATGAATGTGCATATATAACATACGTCTGTGTAATTTTGCATACTCTGCATTATTCCCAATAAATATTTGTACTAAAACATGTTGTGATTTGTGTTTGTCCTGACACTACTGAAACGAATATTAGCAGCAGTCCTTCCCCATTTCATTAGAATTGCCTTTCTCTTTGGGAAATTGGATGCGCCTCAAACGGCCTTGATCACGATAATGAGAAACAGGACTGTAAAAATTAAACAAATAAAAAAGCCTCCGGTAAAACATGTGAATTGTCGAGTCTTTATAGCCTCTTCAGCAAGGTTTATTATTATTTCACTGCTGAGAGACCAAGAGTACCCTGTAGACTCCAATAGCAGCCTAGACTAAAAGGCAAAGCTTAGAGTCACAGCAGACTGTCTGGAGGTTGAACAATAAGAAGCTACACCAAGCAGGCTATTGTTTGAGCTGACGCCTTTATCATTGCTTGATTGATCATTTTGCTTTGCTTCCCTGAGCTCCAGCGTAGCCCTTATTGTATTAGCAGGAGCCTGCCTGTGGTGTTCACAGGGTGACAGTAACTATTATTATTATTATTATTATTATTATTATTATTATTATTATTATTATTTATTTCTTAGCAGACACCCTTATCCAGGGCGACTTACAGTTGTTACAAAATATCACAATACAAAGTATCACATTACAAAATATCACATTACAGACAAGACAAGTTACAAAGTACAGTAAAGCAAAATAAAGACTACTGTAAATAATTACATTTAAGAGTCAATTAGACTAAAATATTTGATTATAAGAGTCAATTCCATTAAGAGCACATAGTAAGTACAATAAATAGGTAAGAACGATTTCAAATAAGAGCAATTACAAAAAATGTGAATACAGATACCTATAAGAGTAAAATCAAGTACAAGATACAGGAAGTAGTTATAATTAAGAGCAGTAGCAGAATATGACAAGGTATGGAGCAGCTCAGTGCAGGTACAAGCTGATGCAGGTACTGGTACAATAGGGTGCCATATAGTCCAGTATAGTCGAGAGTTGTGAAGTTTACAGATGCTGTCTGAACAGGTGTGCCTTGAGGAGGCGTCGGTAGGTGGTCAGGGACTGAGCAGTCCTGATTTTTAAAGAATGTATCCGCTGACAGTTCTGGATACGTGTTTTTTTTTTTTTCCTGGGCCGACCTCATTTGATCTCATCAGATTAAAAAAAAAAAACAGCGGTTCTGGTACTGTAAATATGAGAAAAAAAACAAGCACAGTAGATAAATAAATACATGGTTTATAAAACATTACTGTTTTTTTTAAATAAATGTGTAGCACTTATTTATGCTTTTAATATATATTAAATCTTAAATGTAAGCGCGGTTTTTGGCTGTTTTAAAAAAAAACACAATTTGGCTACTTCTTCTTCATCAGCATTTTTACTAAAAACATTGTTAGCCCTATTAAACTTTAGCACCGTAGTAGAAGATCCTAATGTTCTCTTCGTTGCATCACAAGGACGACTGCCTGAATAGTACAATTGTGCACGAATCGCGAGATGTGACTACACGTCTAGTATATACCTTCCGCTACACGTTGAAATGAACTTTGTACATCCAACTTAAACATAAAAACTCAATTTTCACCAACACAGTTTTAAAATGAATAAAGCCTGCTTTGATTAAAGTAAATACAGACATGAGGATCGTTGTGGATGTTGTAGAAAATGTAAGCGTGTGTGTGACAACAACAAACGCGATAATGGGTGCGTTCTGCGCAGATTGTAGGCAATTGTGTCCAACATCGCCAACTGCGTGAACTCAGCCAGACGCGCGCAGCTTTGTGGAGCAGTCACGTCTTCAAAACAAGAGGAGCACTCAGAGTGCGAGATGGGTGCAGAGAGCGACATGCAGTTATTAGGGAACGTGCAGTGCCACCAAGGATGGGGGTGTACATAACACAGACAAGGAGCTTGTATAAATTACAACTGCGTATTGTGAATGGCATTCTCTGCTTGTGCATTCAGTTTCAAACGGGACTAGTAAAACTGTTGCATACCTTAACTGTAACTTCAACCGTGACTAAACACAGTAATCATTTATTTCAGTTCTAATGATGGAACTGTATGGGATCAGAGAAAAATCCATATAGACTATTCATTTACAAAACTGGCAGATGTAAGCAGGGTATATTGCTATAGTTACGTTTATTATATATAGAGAATACCGTGGTGTGGTAGAGGTACGCGGTATCGATTGTGATGTCCCCATTTTGAATGCACTTTGTAGTTGAAGGGAATTTCGAGTGCCTCAGGTATGTTTTTTTAAAGCAGGTGACGTCACTCTCTCTCTCTCCCTCTCTCCCCAGGCCTCCTTACGCTCTCTGGGGTCAGCGTCTACATAATTTACTCCAAGCTGGCGTTTGAGATCATCGTGCAGGAGTATGGCGTACAGCGGTTCGCCCACGTGCACATCGCGTTCGGCTTGTCAATGGCAATGGCCTGGCTGTCCTTCACTATGGAGATCATCACAGGGTCACTGCTGCTGCTGGCTGCCAAGATCACTGGTACTCAGCAGAACGTGGAGGCTACCGCGGGGTACTCCCTCTCCATGGAAGAAGGGCCCTGAACATTTTAAGTGTTTCGGAAAAAAAAACTTTTTCTACACTCATGCAGTCTATCAATCTGCATTGCAGGCTTAATAATCTGCTGTATTACAAATTGTATTGCAGTGTTGATATTGCAGCTTCCCCGCCAACGCTTCTTCACACTAACTCCTAAACCGTTTCAGATGGCAGAGACGGCAGAGGCAGTACACTGAGGTATTGTGTTAATGCTTCATACATTGCTGTATTCTTTGATTGCTTAAGTAAGAAAAGCACTGATTCAGTGCCACATTGTTTTCACCCCTGGGTATCAATGGTACACACCACTCGCTTCTTGGCAGTGTCTTTATAGTTGGTACACAGCTGTATTCTATGATTCTCTCAATGTAGTTCCATTGCAGAAACTGTTTTAAGCAAAAACCACAGTAGCATGTATACAGACTGTACTGTACTGTACTTCCTACCAAGAGGAGCCAAGCCCTCAGCTGTGATGCCAGACCAACAGGGAGTCTCTGCTTATGTTTGATAGATGGGGGCCAGCTCCTGCAACTGGAATGAATGTAGCACATGCTTGATTGCATTGGTGATTAAGTTTCCATTTTGGATGCAACTTTTTTTTTTTTTTGCAATCAGACTGCTGCTGTGCGTTTTCTAACTTTCTTACTGAAGTCTATGGCCTGGTTTTCCAGTCCCTGATTAGCACTCATTTGGGACTATTCAATGTAGCTGCTTTGCTAATCATAGGTTAGAGTTAATTAGGCTTTGTGAAACCATTTGTCACAACTGTCTACATTTGCCAAAGCTAGTTTAGTCTGGGAGTGAGGTAGCTTGCTAAACCTCAGAGTTTCTACAGCATTTGGTCTCTTTGTTGCTTCAATGTAATGTGTGTGCCAATGGCTTAACTTTGGTTGAAACCCTTTCTGTAGCTGTGGCATTGTGGCAGAGTGAAAGCCCTACATGTAAATAGTGTGTGGTAGTGTAAATAAAAATGTATTTTTAATGTGGCCATTCCCGTAATTGAGTACTAATTGGGGAATGGCCCCATGTATATAAATGGAGGACAGATCCTTTGTTTGGTGATGGAGTTTGAGGAGCGATTGGGGAATGGCCACAAGTTCTAGAATGTCACATTACAAGGAGGCAGTGTGGTCTAGTTGTTAAAGTCCAGGGCTTGTAACCAGAAGGTCACTGGTTCAAATCCCATCTCTGCCACTGACTGACTCACTGTGTGACCCTGAGCAAGTCACTTAACCTCCTTGTGCTCCATCCTGCGGATGAGATGTTAAATCAATGTCCTATTGTAAGTGACTCTGGATATAATGCACAGTTCATAGCCTACCTCTGTAAAGTGCTTTGTGATCATTAAAAAAAGAAAGGAGAATGATGGGCAGTCCAGTTTTATTTCTTATGTATGCATGTATATTGGTGTACAGGGAGCGGTAGGGATGTTACGATGTGCTTTTCTGTAAAGTTTATGCTGCTGTTTTTTTGTTTTGTTTTTTCCCTGAAAGCCTAGTTACTGTAATAAATGAATTTATTCAAAACCGTCTGACTGGGTTAATTTATTTTCTGTTTCACTGAATTGCTGAATACGCTTAACCATTTTCCAATCCCAATGGTCCATGTCGTTCGCTTCTCTAAAGCCTCAAAACGACTTCATTTAAGGTCTTTTGTTTCCAGTTATTTACATGCCAATGAAAATGCTCAGAGAATCTGCTTTAGGTTTTCAAGTGTCCTTCAGTTTATATAAACCGCATGTTTCTGCCTTTGTTCTTCCATTAGTAGCAGTGATTCGCCTGCTCTCACACTGAAGCACCGGTAATTGTAGTGCAGAATATATGGACAGAGCAAAATACATGATAAATACAAAGTGGAGCCATAGACCATGTCATTTAAATGCACTGTGTGGGTAATGCCACAACCATTACAGAACATTTCCTGTCATTTAATTCTTTGATATTTGGTCGTCATCATCTGTAAACATACATAACGGAGGCTTTTTTTTCATGAAAGTCTTTAGACAACAGTATGTAGCGATTCTTCCTTACTTCAAAGCTGGAGGACCACTTCACCTGATATATTCTGTATATAAAAGTTCGCATTTCATTTTGTTAACAGCTACTGATGAGGAACATGTAACGACCATAGAAAGAGCTGTATTAATTGTAAGGTTTAAAAATGAAGGTAAACATTGAATGAACTAGTATTAACACTAGTATTAACAGAGGCAGATTATCTCAACCCTTGGAGAGACAGCCTCAGACTGATGGTCCCGATGATCTGGAGGAATTGGGAGCTTCTCTGTCTGTGTTGCCTCTATGCCTGGTATTTATACTCTAGTACAGCATACATGACTATAGTCTGTTTCTGTTATTATTCAGCTGTTACTGCACTCAGGTGCAACCAACCATAAACTACTCTGTTTTACAAGGTTGCTGTGGTTAACTGTTTATCATATTGTCTCCTTCTCATACTTTTCTTGCCCATGTTTTATCACTTCACTCATTCTAAGCCTAAGTTGCCTTAGCAACTCCACTTATGCATGTCACCACCAGCAAACTGGTTTCACATTACCAACACATTTCCTTTCATGTGATTGCCAATATATTTTCACTCTCCATAGTTACTGGGTAGGAGAGCCAAAAAGAAACATGTCTAGAAGTTTGCTCTTTCTAAAGGTAATACATGGTAACACCTGCAGCACCACAGGATGCACAGAATCTCTGTGCCTTCCAACGACATCCTTGTTGCTATTTAAGCATCCATTGTTTCAGAGGATCATGAAATCTTTCTTATGCTACAATAGCCAACAGCTGCTTAGACGCATCTATCTAAACGCTACAGCTTGCTATAACAATGTTCAGTCTGTTTGCAGTTTTAAAGATGGTATTTTTGTGTAACATCCATTACAACAATATCTAAAGTAGCATTGCTGGTATATTTTGTGGTGTTAATATACTTACAGTTGGTCCGCACTGTGTTTGAGTCATCAAACAATTGGACAGTTTTACAGTATACTGTAATTGTAGGATGGAAAAACCATGAACGCAGACAAGTCCAGCTCTTTTGCATTGTGGCTAAGAAGCTTACTTGCCTACTTACACGCCCAGTCTTTGCCCTGTTACACCTAGATATTGCTAGCTTGTATAACCTTAAAAAATATATAATCCCTTTTAGAAATGTTGATATTACCCTTTTTTGCTTCAAAGTAGACTGATAACTTGCATACCTCAGTGGTGTCCGTTGAACCTGGTCCTTTTTTATATTCAGTGGACAAGTTTGACCGCTATGTGTGAGGTCTGTGTGTGTTTATTCCTTGTTAATGTGTCCATTCCGTTTGTCAAGTTGAATCTCCCTGCTTGCTGTATCCCTGTAAGGCTGTGCATGTCAGTTTAGCTTTTTTAACGTAATCCAAGGTAATCTGCAATCTCATAAAGGGCAGAGGCTTGTCCCTTTAACGTATTCCTCTGGAATACAATTCCTGCCAGCATTAAGGGGATCACACAAGTACTGACACTCCAGCCCCAGAAAATGTTTAGCTTCTGTGCTGTTTCACAAAAGGGTTATTTATCTTTTATGTTCTGTTTTAGCAAACTGTGTGGAAGCTCCACGAACGATTTAAACAAAAGTGTCAAAGAAATATGTTTTTGTATACCAAGACATTTCTGGCTTTACACTCGGTAAATACATTTTTACAGCAACACTGACACAGGACGCCAGCTCTGCAAGGTCACTCAAGCAGATGGTAGCATTCCCAGTGAATAGAAGCCTGAAACCTGCTTTTCTGTCCCCCAGCGTTACCCAAGGTTTACCCAGAAAAGGTCAACTTAATTATTTCCACCACTTTTCAGCTGGCTTTTTTTTATTTTATAGCAAGCCCTCGCTTTCTTCTGCAAATTGATTTCCTGCAGTCACCCACAGACTCTTTCTCTTGCCAGTCTTTTTTCTTTTCTTTTCTTTTAAAGGTAATAAAAGGCAGCAATTTCGAATGTTTTCTTTTCTTGATTCATTCTTTTCCAAGAACTTCCACTCAACAGTGCATTTTTCATACAGAAAACTGTGAAGTGTTGGTAATGCATCTCAGATAAGACTTACTGGAATGGATATTTTGTTAACTCTTAGTGATGTTTTACAAGGAACAGTTTCATAAAAGCTAACCTGCTTTCTTTGCGTAACACTACAGAACAAATGGCCTGTCCACCCACACTGTGTGCTGTCTTGTATCTTATTCACAAGTGTCTCTATTATCTTGTCCTACCCCTGCACACAGTATTTCTTTCAAGATTGGGGTTCTACAATCACTTTTCTCTGGGGATCATGCTGGCACATTAGAGGCCTTGGTTTAATTAACGTGGTATCATCAGACGTGGAAGTGAAACAGCTTGTGTGATTAATATTCCCCAGCCAGCCTGCACCCTGACCCTCACACAGACCTGACGAGAGCGTAATCTTTAGTTTTAACACAAAAGTAGGGATGAATTTTACATGGCAATTAATATAATAAGCTCTCCACAGAGCTCCCCCTGGGATTGCCTGTCAAAGGGAATTAGATAAACTGAAGAAAGCTCTGGGTGTTTTACAGAAGAGAAATGGGAGATTGGTGGAAGCTCAGAGCCACTGTGCATGGCTTATATGTTTGCTGATCTCAGACCTCTTGGAAAATGTCGCACATTCATTTCTTCATTTATTATTTAGAGTTTAGATTTGCGATAACAAGCCCGGCTCTTTTTCATTGGTGGTTTTAGAGCTTTTGACCTCATCGGATCTCACCGACAGGGGACAGAGTCTGTAATGGCAGTGTAGCACTCAGAATGTACTATCTGTTAGCGCATCTGCACACAAGGCACGTGCTGCAAGTTATAAAAATGAACCTATCAGTTAATCTCTGTTTGCTAACTCTGTTATCGCCTTTATTACAGCGATCACCTTTGTTCTAGTAAGCATTGACTCATGCTGTCAGTCATTTTCGGAGTTCCAGCTTCCATTGAAATTGTGCCCACCTTTGGATTTCTGTTAAAAGGTTTCAAAATTTAGGTAACTACTTTGTTACGCAATAAGGATGAGACCAGAAAATGTTTTATTTGCCTTAGGATGATATCCTGCAATCATTCAGTATCCTCTATATAGACACAATTGTGTAAAACCAGTAAACGCCTATCCAAACCATGGAGACAGGCAGTACTGGGAGCTGTGGAAACGAAAGCACTGCTTGGAGGTCATGTTACCCTGTCCCATTAGATTGGAACTGTTTGACCTAAAATCAATAAAAACAATTACAGAAGATCCTTACTTCCCACTACCTTGCCTCCTAGGGCATTTAACATTGTTCTGTGTTTCAAAGGTTTGTGTTTCAAGTAAATACCAGGTGCTGTCGGTTATTTCAACATTATTATGTTTTCAGAGGCAGAAATAACAGACAGAACATCAAAGTACTCGATTGCAAACTCTACCCTTGCAATCAAAGGCAGCCATACTAACAAGCTAATTAAAACCAGAAAAAAAACCACACAATCAAACCGGAACGAAATACAACCAAAGAGCCTCTTAAACCAGGGCTTCTGTTTACCTGGTTCAACTGCTTCTGTATTAATGCAAATGCTGAAAAGATGAAAATCGGATTGAAGGGTTGAGCCCAGTCATTTTGCAGAACCATCATCTCTGCTAAGGATCTACAACAAGGCTTTATGAGTATATCTTTACAAAGGATGTTGAAAAAAGATGATATACGATATAATGTTTAATGTGCAGCACAATTAAAATAAAACTACGATTTGTAAACGGGGTGCTGTTATGAAATACGGGCAAAAAATGACAAACACACACCATAACACCGCCAATGGAGTGTAGGGCTGCTATGGGGGACCAAGAGTCATGAGCATTCTTCAATGACTTGGAGAGCGCCTTTCCATAAAAGCATGCACTAAATACTGCAAATGGTCAAACGTGTTTAATTTAGGATTCTCAGACAATGTTTCCGAGGTCAAGAAATTAATAAGCCAGTAATAAACGCTCACATCATTGGTGAATTAGAATCTCCTCCGCGCTGTTACAAATGTCTGCTCATCTTCCTCTTCACATAAAACAAGATTCTTCAAGCCTCAATTTGAGCAGCTCCAGCTGAAAGGTCAAGTGCAGTTTATATTCCTCAGTGTTTTAATAAATGGTAGAAGTTTGCTTTTTTTTTGCTATAAGCTTGCCTATGGCAGTAGCCCAACCGCCACACATACAAACTAAAAACACAAGGACAGAGCCGACGTGGAGTGCGGCATTTTGATCCTGGCACAGAAGAAGTGCGGGGGAACACAGCGATTCGATCGTAACATCTTCCTGCTCTTGTGTGTGTATCGCACAGGTTAGATACGAGCCCCAGCTCATTCATGAAGCATCCAATTGCATCAATGCATTTCCCCATACAGGAGCTTATTTTGTGCCAGCACTGAAACTCACTGGAGGCTGATGCGATAATCAATACCAGTAGTAAGAGATCATTCACTTTACCTGTATAATCTGTTATTAGAAGAACCATCTGTTTCACAATATACTACACAGATATACATTTGAACCTTTTCATAGGGCAGCAGTGTGGAGTAGTGGTTAGGGCTCTGGACTCTTGACCGGAGGGTTGTGGGTTCAATCCCCAGTGGGGGACACTGCTGCTGTACCCTTGAGCAAGGTACTTTACCTCGATTGCTCCAGTAAAAACCCAACTGTATAAATGGGTAATTGTATGTAAAAATAATGTGATATCTGTATAATGTGAAATAATGTGATATGTTGTAACAATTGTAAGTTGCCCTGGATAAGGGCGTCTGCTAAGAAATAAATAATAATAATAATATGGGGATGGTTACACAAAAAAACTTTCTTCTAGTCATTATATGGGGACATGTGGATGTAATTTTTCCCCATAAAAATCAATAAAAAAAATGGAAAACACTTTTAATTGAAAAATATATTTACGATGCACCCAAATCTCCTTTTTTTCAGCTATTTTCAATATTTCATGCATGAAAGGGTTGAATATATATATATATATATATATATATATATATATATATATATATATATATATATATATATATATATATATATATAAAATTATGAAGTACAATATAAAATATGGACACATTAGTTGTCATTTTTATTTATTTATTTACTTTGATTACAGTAGAAATCCAGGTAAAAAAAGTCATGTAAACATTGATTGAGGTGTTTTGAGGCTTGTGTTAATCCTTTTCACAAATAATTACTTTAGAATTCACACATAAATTGACAAACATTGCCAGGAGTGTTTGGGGGGGGGGGGGGGGGGGGGAATACTGTCGGAAAACATCAGCTAAATATCCAGAACTTAAAAACAGTAACATAAAAAGCATTGAAACCATTGTTAAAAAGAGAATCAAACAGCTCTCTATCCAAGGAGAATCAGGATCCAACAGCATACTCATCAATCACTTGAAATACTTATTGAAGAATAGATCAAGTGAAAACACACTATTTTTTTTCTACCATGCTATCTGAAGAAGGCGGAAGCTGAAACGTCGTAATGTATTATTAAAGGAGTGATTATTTTATCCTTCAATTACTTTCCTTCTTCATTACATATCATAGCTATAGCTTTTGGAGGCCAGTCCTTTGCTAGGCACTCTGTCGCTCCTCCCTGTACTTCTGTGTGATGTAGTTCAGTTTGAGGATGGCGACCTGAGTGTCCTTTTCGGAGACGTCTAGATGCCACACTGCCCGCACTGAGCCCTCCACGTGAGGGAACATGAGGACCCGGACCCCCTGCCCCAGAGACTCCACCTCCCCGGGGGTCACCTCCTCCATGCGGGTGCAGAACTCCTGGGGGGTCAGCCCAGGCTGCTGCATCCTGAACCTCAGGATATTAGTCTCCACAGCACTGAGGTCCACGCAGCCGAGAGGAAACTCGGGCTGCAGCAATGCTGGGGAAAAACAGAGGTGTGAAACGACACAGACTGTGTGACCTACAGCTGCAGATGATCTATAGATAAGCAGAGTATCCCATTGAAGGCTCTTAATGGGTTTCTAAAGAATACAATTGCAAGTAGAAGCAAGTACAGTCAAAATGCTAAAAAAAAAGATTTTGTGTTTACGTGACTCCCTGGTCAGCAATTGCACTGCATTGGAAACATGCAGAATTAAAAAACAAGCGACCAGCTGAAAGACTCTCAGCACGGTACCAGTAATAATGTTAATAAAGCTAATAAGAGGTGAGAATGTGAATATTAAAGCATTGCTTACCCTAATAAAAGTTTACCACGGTATTTTTTTATGGAGTTTTCCCACACTTTTCCCATGGTTGTACTATGCATTTACCATAGCTTACCCTGGTTTGCCATGTTTATCAATATGCCTTACCATACCTGGCTATGCGTCACCATGCTCTCACTGTGCTGTATTATGTTGCTATGCTTTTTTACAATGGGAGACTTTTATCAGGGCAGTAGCACTTTCAATCAATCCCTCCTGGGTCCTCTACCTCGGGCAAAGGTCTTGGCGTTGCGATGGTCGTCCTTCAGCCTGTCCACCATGTCGGTGAGTGCCAGGATGCCAGCCGCTGCCAGGATGCCAGCCTGCCGCATCCCCCCACCCAGCACCTTGCGGGCTCGCACTGCCCTCTGCACAAACTCCCTCCGCCCCGCTAGGAGAGAGCCCACCGGGGCCCCGAGACCCTGCCAAACACAAAGCACACAGTCACAGCATCTGAAAACACGCTTACAGTGTAACTAAGTATTAACATCTAAGTATTTGTACATTTTCATTTGCAAGTAAACTGTGACATTAGGGCCTTATCGAGCACTACATTCTGCAATTTTGAATACTGACTTTTGAATACTGACTTGACTGAAAATTTTATAGGGTTGGATATGTGAGTGCTGACTGTAATCCTATTAAAAACTGAACACATGTTTTTGTGCATGAAGGTTTGTTTTATTTTATTTTTTTAATGTGATTTTAGGTTATATTAGGTACTCAAAATCTGCTATAAAAACAAACTGCTTTTCCCTATTCACATAAACTGTAAGAACTTCAAGCCAGCAGAAACAGTAGCTGCAGCGGAATTAAACTTCACTACACGACAGAAAGGTGATGACAGTAACATTCCAAAGATGATCTCTGCTTGTTAAATGTGAACAGCCTGATGTTGAGGCAGCAGCCTCTGGGATCCTCGTTACCTTGGACAGACAGACGGTGACCGAGTCGCAGTGTTGCAGGATGTCGGACGGACGGACGCTCAGCGCCACGGCAGCGTTCATCAGCCGCGCTCCGTCCATGTGCACCACCAGGCCGTAGCGGTCAGCAAGGCCGCGGAGCTGCGGGGGGCAGGGAGAGAACAGAGAGCTGGGAGCAGGACTGTGAGCGAGTGAACTGCGTTAGATCTCTATGTGTTTATTATACAGAGCTCCCTCGTTACTGCATCATCAGCAGTGAATTAGTGGAAGGTATGGAAAGCCATGCACATCAAAAGCGTCTGGAATATATTCAGCACATGTACTAAATCAACAGGTTCAAATTTGATCATCACACTTTAAACAG
This sequence comes from Acipenser ruthenus, assembly GCF_902713425.1. Classification (NCBI taxonomy): domain Eukaryota; kingdom Metazoa; phylum Chordata; class Actinopteri; order Acipenseriformes; family Acipenseridae; genus Acipenser; species Acipenser ruthenus. The sequence continues at coordinate 4,326,136 of NC_081207.1, forward strand.
ACCTAAAAAGAGTTTGTTGCTGCAAAACGGGAAGAGGTGGCATGTGTCTCAATTCTACACCTCTCATAATCACGTCCTCTCCTTATATCCTATAGATTTTAATCAGCAAGCCATCTCCAGTGCATCCACTTAACGACTGGGGCGACTGGAATGCATGCAAGTGTTTCATAAGCATTCCGTCCCACGGCGTTATCTCAAACTATATGCATGCAACAGATTTATATAGCTGACAGGGCAGCAGTGTGGAGTAGTGGTTAGGGCTCTGGACTCTTGACTGGAGGGTTGTGGGTTCAATCCCCGGTTGGGGACACTGCTGCTGTACCCTTGAGCAAGGTACTTTACCTAGATTGCTCCAGTAAAAACCCAACTGTATAAATGGGTAATTGTATGTAAAAAAAAAAAAAAAAATGTAATATCTTGTAACAATTGTAAGTCGCCCTGGATAAGGACGTCTGCTAAGAAATAAATCATAATAATAATACAGTGTGCTTCCTCACCTCCTTGAGAAAGGCGAGGGGCAGCACGCGGCCCCCCTGGATGTTGTGTGTGTTCTCCACCCCGATGAGCCGGGTTCGAGGGTAGTGCGAGTCCGGGTAGCCGTGGCGGATCTTTGACTCCACCTCCTCAAGGTTAAAGGTGCCGTCAGCGTTATTGCGCACGGTGCAGGAGTGAACCCCTGCACACTGCGAGGGGAAGGCAGGAGAGCGCAGTGTGAAAACACTTCAAGCAATCAGCCTGGTGAGTGGTGAGGTCATGCAGACACAGAAATGCTGTGCGTGTCACTGCATTCCACTCACATACAAGCTTAATTATTGCAAGGGCCTGTTAACTATTAACAGCATGCAATCATGCGACACCATTTTGGTACTTGGTCAAAAAGGTCAAGACTGGCTTAGTTTGCGATCTTTTGATTCCGGTAATTTGGTAGTCCCAAGGATAGGAGAACTGGCTTTTTCTTATCGACTCCCAAAAAACTGGAACCCTTTTTCACATGGTTTAAGAATGGAATTTGATAACCTCTCATTTTTTGGTTATAAAGAACGTATTGGGGATTTCCTTACAACTCCTTGGCATGGCTTTTCTTTTAGTCCACAGAAAAGAAAAGAAAAGAAAAACACTGTATTACTGCTCCTTTGTTTATTTGTTTTTATTGTCTAAGGCTGGACCACACAAACATTAATTGTGTTGTTTTATGTATGATTATGTCTGTGTATGGCAGGACCCCCTTGTAAATGAGGCCTTGGCCTCAATGGGTTAATTTCCTGTATAAATAAATCAATTAATAAAAGATATGCACATAGGCACTTTGACTGTGCAATTTAAACCAATTACCACCCCCTCTCCCTTATTACTAAATGAATGCATAATCACATATAGACATCAGCTGTCAGTGTCCCAATGTCCCCACCCCTCATACCTGCGCGGTGCCCCCTTGCTCGTAAATGTGCAGATGTGACTTCTCCCCCAGTATGACCTCCTCGCCTCTCTCTCGGCAGTGACTCATTACTGCAACGAGACACAAGCACAGACTGGGATGCTGTCATTTGAAAAAGCCCTGACTGGCACCCCTGGTTACTGTCAGCCTGCAGAGATCTTACCAGCAATGAGGTTGCTCATAGTTCCAGAGGGTACAAAGAGGGCATCCTCCATCCCAAACAACTGCGCCGCCTGTCTCTGCAGCTCTGGAGAAAATATGACATGAATAAAGGAATGGGTGACAAAGAGCTGGCTCCCTTCTGAACTATGAAGGCCAATACATGCAGGAGTAGGACTAACAGTAGAAACACCTGTGGTACTGGATGTACAGCTGCATCTGTTCTTTTTAATATGGGACTGATGTTTATGAAGGAATGGTCTCAGAAGGAAGACTCTCTGATCTCTGGGTTGTTCTGCAGTTTAATTGTCAGGGTCTGTGCTTGTGTCATCATGCAACACACTTGCTACCATTAGAAAGCGGACAGCAAACACCTTTGACTGACTGATTCAAGCTGAGTTAATATATCCCAAGTAAAGAACAAATCCTTGGACAGTTCTGCGGTACACGGTGCATACACGCCCCTGTTACTGTAGGATCATATTATCTTTTCATCATAGTGATTTTAAATAACAATGACGTGTCTTTTTATATAACTTATTCAACAGTAGTACAGCAACACAACAGTATGCATGACCGATGGCATCCGTCTTACTGTTGTCTGCATCAGTTAACAATGTGGATGATTTCTGTTACCGTTGACAGTGGGATCCTCGCCGTACACATTGTCCCCGACCTCAGCCTCGGCCATGGCACGTCGCATCGCTGGTCCGGGTTTGGTGACGGTGTCACTGCGTAGGTCGACCGTGCGCACCAGAACCGAGCCGTTGTCTCCTTGATCTGTGGACCTTGCAGCCCCATAATAAGAGCGTGCTATTAAAGCTCCCGGTTTACGTACAGAACCGGTGCAAGGTGTCTGTTGCAGTCCGGTATTATTAATATTGGTAATTTGACACCTGCGCTGCAGTAATGCATGTACTGAACATGTCAGTCGTTTTAAGGTCATTTTTGCTATTCACGCGCAGAACTTCAGCAGCCGAAAAAAGATTCGCTAACGGCGTGGGGTAATGAACTTTGGATCTCTAGTCTCGGTAATCATTGATACTGTACAGCACTTGGAAAGGACACTCCAATCGAGCTGGCACTGTCGAGCAGTTTCTAATGCACGTGAAAAGGCTTGTGCATGTGACGGGAGAGACGGAGTACGTTTGGAAAGGTTTTTTTTAAAAAAAAATTAATTCAGGCACTACCGTGTTTTCAATTTGAAAGTTCACCTGATCAAATACATTCTTTAGTTTTAAAATGCCTCGTTTTAGTGGCTTCAACCATAAAACAGGAATGAGTTCTGAAAAACTAAGCAGAGCTTACTAAATCAGGTTGCTTTAAATTGTGTCCCGCTTTGACGATGGAAGATGTTTTCTTTTGACAGATTAATGCTGGGTTTACTAGGACCATGCAGTTCATATCCAGGCCACCAGGTGTCGCTCCAGCTCAAGCCAAAGACATTCGAGTGTCTATACAAAACTGTAGAGTCAGAGTGTTGTAATGTTAAAAGGGAGAACCTGCAATGCCAATCCACTAGAGGTCCTCCCAACTCAAGCTAAATCTGGAACTCTGAAGGTATTCCTCTAACATGTCCTTCCCTCGGCTAAGGTTAATCCTAATCGTGGCATTCAGTGTATCAGTCACTGGTGCTTGGTGTGCTTCGCGTTTTACCCCACTCAGAACGGTTCCTACTAGGTATCTTGTCATAGAAAACTGCCTCCACTTCAAACAATGTTAAAACATTCTGATAAGCAAGACGGTGCAGGAAATGATATCCATTTACTACCAATGCAGAATGCCTGCTTTGTTTACTTCATTTTCGTTGTGTGCGTTATGTTTTAGTATAGCTTAGTGCTAATATACCTTTGATCTTATAAAAAGAACTTGATTGATGTAGCCCATGTAATTTTTTTTTTTTTTTTTCTGTTTTGTACTGCCAAAACCAACCTGGCACAGCTGCTGTTTATAGTAGGAGGTAGAATTGTGTGAAGCCTTTCATGTTCTGCTACTGAAGTTGACTCAGAAACTAGAATGTACTGACTAGGCCACACAGCATCCATAAATAAACCAATATTGAAGCCACTGTCTTATTTTAAAGCTGTGACTGTATTCAAAGCATAGTCACAGGTCCAGGTTTTACTACTGTGTTGCCTTGTTCAGAAAGTGAAGGTGACGTCTCTTTGAAATAAGCTGTGCCACTTTCTAATGGCTGTTGATCATGCATTTTGATAAGTGTCAGTTCCTATGAAGACAACTGTCTACAGCTTATCATGAATTGGGCATTGTATTTCACTGGAATTCAACTGAAAGATAATGGGCTCTATTGTAAAGTCTTTTTCTAGGAATAAAAGGCAGTTTAGAAAATAGATTTTAATCTAAACAGCCTTTCCTGATTAAATACTCATAAAATAATTTTAAACACCTTGAAATGGTCCCTCCCATGCAGCAGTAAGAACAATTGGTTAGGTTAGATAGAGCTGAGAGGCTCATTGAAACGTGTGGCTGCAGCCCGACTGTTTCCTTTCACACCGTGTATTATTTAAAGAGCAGGAGGGTTATTGTAAGCGGTGACATTCGATAGCACAGCTGTTGGGCTTTCCAGTAAATGCTGGCAGCTATGCCAGTTGGCACTGGGTGCCCGGATTATAGTTAATTCATTGTTATTTTGTAAAGGCCTCCACAGCAAAGCTCCTCTTCCCAAGTATTCAAAGGAAAAGGTTGTGGCTTTTAAAAGTTGCAAAAAATTATTTGGACGAGCAGATGAACGTGTAAACTCTTAATAATAAATCCTCTCTCTCTGTATTTGGTTCACCCTCTTCTGCTTTTTCCCCATCAGTTTGCTTCAAATTGCAATATTGCCAGCACTGTAGGCTGCATTTAGAGTATATTTGCATTGTATAAATGTTGTTGATAATCAGCAATGTAGTGTTGTAAAAAAATGTAAAGTTGCTGTGTCCACAATACTGCAGAAATGTATTGGTTAGGGACTATTTATGGATCTATGTACATTGGTAATATTGTATTCAGTAATAAAATCTGGAAGTTGATGAGAAAAGTTTCATTGGCTACAAATGTTTTCTTATCTGTAGTTAACTGAATAAAAGCTCTTCAACATGCACGTTATGTTTTTCATCTCCAAGGATTGTTGGGTTTCCTTTAAAATGGGCTACATACATGATCGATTGTATCATGTGTTACAGTAAGGTTAGCTCTATAAAATGTCTATGTATTAATATTTTAGAGAACGCAATTTGATGGTAGAAAACAGTAGGAATTTATCCTTAGTTTATGTCTTATTCATATTACACTGCTGTGTTAACCCCCCCTGCTGCCCCATTACAGTGTATGTTAAATATTTATGGGAAGCCTTCACTGTTTGAATACACCACAATGGAAGTCATCCAATAAGGCAGAAATTCTGGGAAGTCTTTAGAGACAAAATGCCCTTTAATCCGAATACCACAGAGTAAAATAGCTTTCCAGTTCCAGCTTGTGGTAAAAGCTGTTTCCACACACAACAGCATCTCATTCGCTGGTGCTCCAACTTGCTCATCTATGTACTGTTATCTGTTCCTAATACCCCACAGACAGCTCGACTGGTTAGCCCTCCCTCTAAAGCCATTATTTCATCCGTGCAGCTTGCTGGTGTGAAGGCACAGGGGTTGCACTGTAGAGGGAATAGATTTATAGTGTTTGCAAATAAATAAACCCACCTGGGTGCAGAGCCTGCCTGGTTTGGTCCAGCTGGCAACTGCACAGGATATGATGTCATAGCTCCAGAAAGGCCTCCCTGGACCAGGTTGTTCTGTTTGGCTTGCGCACAACAGCCAGTCTGCCATAGTGGAGCTTTAAAAAGGCCAAGGTATAATATGTCATGTGAGTTTCAGCCAGCTTGCTGCAATGTCGTTATCAGTATGCAATAAAGGATTAAGAAATTGGCAACTCCTTGCTTCTAAGAATGACTTTACTTTTTTTGTTATGGTAATTTTTTTTAATTTTTTTTTGCATACAGTATGATGTCAACCGAACATCTGACTCCAGTTCCAGTGACCTTGGATGCACCACAGGAGGGCTTATACACTTTCCATTGTTTTGCTGCAACATAAACCACAGTACGCTTTAGATAATGCAGAATACACAACCATGTAATTACACGGTAATAACGTGTGTTACTACCAACATTTCCTGCTATCCTACGGTAACTACTGTTAGATTCAGTGTGTAATTTCAGTAAATAGCCAGAACCATTTACATGTAATTACACAGGGTTACCATGTCAGAGTAGGATCTGTCATAATTACCCAGTTACATGGCTGTTCACCGTGTTTGTCGTGCTAGAAACCGTTTCATCTTCGGGGTCTGTCCCTCAGTGCCTGTGTGGTACCACTGATTGAGGAATCATTTTAACTCATTTTGGAGGGTAAAAAATACTTTTGAAAATGTGAAATGTGCTATGTTGGGTCACTTATAAAGGGAAATCTTGCTGCTTTCCCATGGTTGTACTATGCATTTACCTTAGTCTACCATGACTTGTCAAGTTTAATTGGCTTTATCATACCTCTGGGCTTTACACAACCTACCTATTCTTTATCCTGCTTGCGCAATGCTTTATTAATTCATAGTAAACTTTTATAAGGGGTGTGTCTTTGGAAATGTTTTCTTATCAGCTCTCCAGTCAGGCGTTTTCCACACAAGGAATCTTCACAAGCAGGGTGTGTCTCAGAGCCACAAGCCAGAGAACTATAGATATGTATTGAGAATATACAGCCCTCTTCCTGTCATGTACTGCTGAATCACCCACACCCCGACACTGCTTTGTTTGTTTAATTGATATGCTTCTTCTTCAAACAAAGCAGAAGACATGCCCCTGCCATTTGAGAACAGCTGTGCATGCAAATCTTTACTGACCTATGAGCTATTGAATTGATGCAAACCAGGGAATATTAGCCCATATTAAAAATAATAATTAACAACCCTGGGGATGTGTCTAGACCAGTATAAAGAAGTGGTTAGCACTTTGAATACATCACAAGGATATGACGCTTATCTGAAAGGCTGTCCATATTGATTTAACTTTATAGTTGTGTAGTACAATCTGGTAATGACTCAGGTACAGGAGTAATAAATAAAATAATTGCTTTTTTTCCATTTCCTTTATTATTTTAAGGTGTTTGCAATCTTTCTGAGTGGTTCTGGGTTCTGTCGCTGCTCCAATTATCATTTTTCTCTAAATGTTCCTTTACTCCCTTTAAGTGCCAGGACCGAACAGCCTTCCTTATTCCATTCACATCATGTGGCAAAGTAAGGAGCAATGTATTCTAGAGCCATTAAGAATGAAGCTAGATGAAGCTACATTTGCAGCTATACTCTTGTTTCGTTTCACTTCCTGGCAGAAGTCAACACCTCCACATTTAACCCTGCAGGTGAGAGAACTGCCCCTCAGATCTGTGGGATAATGTATTGTCCCTAGCAGCACCTTTAATAAGCGCTCAATCGGCTTATTGGCGTCCTGTACTCGTTAAAAAGATATGTCTCGTTGCCTTCAATTGCCTGTAATTTCATTTATAGATTGGGGGCCAGTTCATACAGTAACTGTTAATACAAGTTCACGCATAAAATGATGCTCCTTTTCTTGCGGCACACTCTCCCTAAACAGAACGTCGATGAGGACTGTCTGACCTTGCAGCTCTGTCTGTGTTCATCTCTCCCTGCTATGGAGATGAGATCATGGCTGGTAATATTAGGTTTTCCGTAGCTCCAGTTCTGACAGATCGGAGGTGCTGTTTACATTGATCAAGTTCTATTAAATTCAGCATTTCGCTTCCAGTAAGAGAAGCAGTAAGATTCGGACAGTAAAATAAATATTAGTTTTACAGCTTACCGAGCGATAAGTGGATGCTTTGTAATGCAAGGAGATTAACTTTACCTTGTTCGTGTGTTTGATCGGAAAAGGCAATAAAAAAAATAAAACCAGGGCAGTGGCTGAGGGCAAAGTGAATACCTGGCATCCTCAAGGTCATAAATAGCCGCCTGTATTCCAGTAACACAGGCAGGTATGTACAGGCACATTATAATGACACCTGCAGCGTTTCCTTGTTGGTAAAGCAGCAGCACTATCAGTTACTAGATTATAGACTTTACTGTGTGTGTGTGTGCGCGTGCATGTATGTTTGTGTGTGTGTGTATGTGGACCAGTTTGTGCATTTGTTTGTGTATATGTTCAATTTGGTATGTGCGTATGTGTTTTAGTGTATGTACTGAATGTCTGTGAGCTAGTGTGTGTTGTGTTTGTGTGTGTGTCTATGCTCATTTGTGTATGCGTACGTGTATATGTTCCTATGTATGTATATGTGCTGGTGTATATATGAGTGAATGTGTGTGTCTATATGTGTTTAAGGTTGGAGGGGGCTCACAGTGAAGTGATTCTCTTATAGTCAGTCTGTAACTCTATACACTGTTACACTTTTAGCTAAAGGACTCCCAGCATTACCTCAGCAGTGCCGGGAGATAGCAGCACGGCTCTTGAATTTCTCAAAGACGGCGAGACAGATTGGATTGTTCTCCTAACAGATGCAGATTGGGGTGGCTGAGAGGCCAGGAGTGCTTTCCGAAAAGTCTCGCCTCGCTTTTTATGTATTATTATTATTATTATTATTATTATGATGACGATGACCATTATTGGCTGTCGTGCATAACCTTAACACTGAGATTAGAGTCCCTATCTATCTATCTATCTATCTATATATATATATATATATGTGTGTGTGTGTGTGTATACACACATATTGATACTGTAGGTATAAATATATTTGTATACTGGACTTGGAAATCCGATGCAAGGGATGTTTGGCTTCCCGGAGATGATTTGTCCTGACATTTCCTTTTTCAATATTGTTGTAATCCGATCGATAAGGCAGATGAACCTTTAAAGCAGGCTGGCAGTGAAGTGGTGGCAGGCTGTCAGGAGTGGCGGAGGGGCCGCTGTGACCTTGTGTCTTCTGTCAGGCTTATTCTCAGCCTGTTTAATTGGTCCCAGAGGTGCGGCAGTACAGTATGGCACACACAGCCACTTGGAGGACCCTGTATCAAACTAGCAAAGAGCACACAGCCATTCTGTACAGTACATGCAATACCCTATATCTCTAGGTTTTTATTAGGTTTGCAAGCAAAAAGTAATAATAATAATAATAATAAGAGAACTGTATAAAACTAGCAAGAAACTACTCAGACCAGTAATACCACTGCTTCTTCCTGCAGCTTAAGTGAGTCTTGTTAGGGTTACAATGACCTTATTACTATAACTTCATAAAAAGCAGCTGACCCTGTCTATTGTGATTACGGGCATGCTTCTTGAAAGGTAGGATATGACACCTGGCTGTGGATGCCCTGGGGGTGAATGCTAAGCACAAATTAAATTCGATGGCTGGGACCTGTAGTGCTAATCTATAGTTAACAGTATTGCATTACTTTGAGGTCATACTGTTGGCACGTTAGACTTTCTGCTAATCTCAGAATCTTGGTATGTTTAGTTAATTAGTTATGCAACAGAAGAATCTCTATTTAATTTCTTTTTGCACGAAACATTCGCTGCTCTTCCATAGTGCCAGTGGTTAATTTGTGCCAGATTCTTTTGTTGCAAAAAATAACTCTATGCATAACATGCACAATAATCAAAACGCTTTCCTGATGCATGAATTGGATGAACAGGAAATACTTATTTGAGGATGCGACATCTAGGAGTCACAAAGTTAGGCCACTTTTTTTTTTACACCTCAAACGGCAAAAAGAAAATTCAGTCTTAACAACAGAGTCGTCGCTTCCGTTTGTCAGATTAGTCGTCCTGCCGCTGGTATTGTTCAAACCTGAAGATTATGTTCAAACATGGCTAGACAAAGGCAGCATGCAGCTACCAACACCAACAATAAGGCATGAAACCCACAAGGAAATGAGACTTGAAGCATATACGGTAAGGAAGCTGTAAATCAAGGTTAGCACATTAGTTCTATAAACAAAAATGCTATCCTTCTTCCTTAGTTATAAGTTATAAGATCTGGTAACACACACACACACACATTATATATATATATATATATATATATATATATATATAAATAATCTGCCCATGCACTTGCATTATATATTGTAAAAGAATCACACTCACCACGGTTCATTGCCCCTTTAAAAACACTGACCCAACACACAGAAATGGATTTTTGAAGCGCAGTTGCGCTATTTTTAATGAAACACAAAAACAAAAATAAACAAAACAAACACCTAGCTCTTCTTTGAGCAATAACTAAAACAAAACAGGAACCTAAACTGAAAACAGGACAGCTAAGCTGTTTACCTGTAACAAAATAAACAAACAAACAAACAAACAAACAAACAAACAAAACAGCACACACACAAAAAGGATTCACTCTACCTTTTTTTTCCCCCCCCTTAATTTTACGGCTGTACCCCCCACACCAGCACAGTCAGGCTTCTACCCTCTTCAGCAGCTGCCCAGAGCAGACTGACTGCTCTCCTTTTAAACCCTGCACCTGGCTCCAGTTTTCAATAGTAACCAGGTGCAGGTAATGATTAATAATAAAACAATTAACACAAACAATTAAACAAAACCAAAATGTGCCTTACGCACATGTTTTCCTATAGGGAGGAATTAACCCCCTCCCTGCTGTCTCACAATATGTTTAGTTTGTTTTATTATTATTGAAATGTGCACATGTTTAAATCTATGAAATAGCCAATGCAATCAGATCAATACTAAATAATCTGTGTCTTGGGGCTGAGGTGTGCTGCAGGCACATCTGCCCTTGCAGAGACAGAGAGAGAGAGAGAAAGAGGTTGTTACTGTCAGGCCCTTGTGAATGAGTGCACTTGCATGCTATGTGAGTAAGAAGTCACCTGACTACAGGGAACCGTTGCTCTATTCATCTGCTTTCAATTCAGTGAAGAGGCTCCCTCGCATTCAGCTGTGCCCTGGGGAAGCAGACACGCTTCACAGAGTGAATGATTGGGTTTCAGGGAACTGAGTGAGGGAACTGGATGCACAACAGGACAGCTTTTCTACAGCCAAGAAAGGAAAAAGAAAAAGAAAAAAAACAGATCAGCTTTCTAAGGTCAAAAAAGAAAGGATCTTTATCTCACACACACACACAGACACACACTCTCACACTCTCTCGCTCTCTCAGTTTAATTAACCCTTTGTTGCTGCTGTATATTTTGAAGATTTTGTGCATGTTAAGCGTTCCTCAGGACGTGCCAGCTGCTTTCAGTATTCACCCTTTCATTGGCGTGAGATTTCCTGTTTTCTTCCCACAGAGGAAACTTCTTGGTTTCTAACCATAATGACTGTAATGTATTGTATGTATGCATGCAGTATGCAATATATATACCTTAGTTATCTCACCCTCTTTGCAAATTGAGAAAAAAGAAGATTCCTGACATGAAATATGAATATCATTCCACAATTCTGTTTTTTTTATATATAGATAATTGATGCTTCAATGTTGTTCTTAATTATTGCATGCCACAAGCTTCAGGTTAAGAATTTAGGAGGGGTTGTAGTGATTTTTAGGCAGCCTTATCAGTCTGTACAGTTTAAAATGTAATCAGTCCATAAACATGCTTATTAAAACACTGGTTCCTGTTTTTTATTGCTCTGCAAATAATGAGAGGCCCATGTGACACTGCATCTGGTTGTTGGGGCAACTGCATAACAGATATTCCAGTAAAACCAATAATAAATCCATATTTCCTGTGGGAAAACTCCAATTATGTGCGTTGTAAAGGGCACAATAGTTTACCTCTTTCCCGTCACTCTGGGCTGTTTTTTTAAACAGCGTATCTCATTTCTATAATTGTTCCAGTTAGTTTATTAAAGAACGTACACAATCCTAGCATAGAGAAGCTATCAGTTTCATCACAGAGGCTGCTTCCAGTAATCTGCAGCACCAAGTCTGCTAAATGCATTTTAAAAAGGAAGTTCAGTGATCACACACATGTCATATGTAACAGGTTACAACAACGTTTTCAAAACTGTTTCCTCCAAAGAGTGTACAATTTTAAAATGTTACAGAATGCTTAGAGTTCACTTTAAAAGATGTTTTTCTTCTTTCTTCACTGTGGATTCTGGAGGGTGGATTACAATGGTTCTTGCACACCCATTGGTTAGGGAGGCAAAAACGGTATTAGGGATTGTTCCTCCTCATCGTGCTACAGCCGGACCCTACCAGCCAGGTGCCTAGTGAGCTCAGGCAGTCACCTGCAGGGCTGGCCTTTGTCCTTCAGAGGACCTTCAGTTCTCCTGAGCTGTGTGGGGAATTGCTGGGTTACCTTGCAGAAGCTGAGGATTTACTTGGTTCTTCTTCTGCAGCCGTTTAATTTGCTTTTCTCAGTCCTGTATGAATAATTCAGGGATTTTAGATGGAGATTTAATTAGGCATTGAGAGACTCTGGGGAGTCGTCACTGGCTCTTAAACTCTTTTCACACACTCCCCCTCACACTCTGCGGGGCTGCTTGTTCTATGCTTGAGCTTGATCAGGGAAGCAACAATTTCAGCTGCAGCGGAGCAGTGTGACAGGACTGCAGTTCACAGGCACAGTGTCTGCAGTCATTACTGGGATCTCAAATTGCAGTTACATAGCAGCTTCAGTAAAGAAGAAAGTGGTGTAAATTGAGAAAACACACCCTTGGAAATTTAGGAATTTTTACACCTCTGCGGGAAAGCAAGGAGTTAGGTTTCCAACAGGTGACAGTAACACCAGCAGAGCAAGGCGATGTATCTGTTTGTTATTGTACTTTTTATTGCTTACTGCAGCCCACTGCTTTCTAACCATTGAGCTACTCAAACCCACTACCTCCCACACTGCAGCCCAAGAGTCTCACCACTGAGTTAGATAAACCCACTAACTTTCCACACTGCAACGCTGTGCTGTCAAACTACTGAGCCAGATACACCCTCTCTAACCGCTGTGCTACTCAAACCTGCTACCTTCCTTCTCCAGCACTTTCTAACCACTGAGCCATCACTGCCGATAACAGAGCTTTGACGGGAGCATCGCAGACTGAGTGGACAGGCAGCAGATTCTAAGCTCCCAACTATATCAACAAAGTGATTTCATGAAAGCAAAGCCAGAGAATGGATGGATGATAGATAAAGATGTACAGTAATTGATGCTTCAGCCTCACCATTGATGCCTTGAAAGTGCAAAGTATCTCGCTATCTCTCCCTCTCTCTCTCTCTCTCCCTCTTAGGCTCCTATTCACAATACCCGCTCGAGCAGTCACATGGTTTCCCTGAACTGCTGTGTTCTGTAAATGATTGTCCTGGGGCCCCGTATTTGTTTTCCAACAAGGGAACCTTTTTCTATTGAGTTACAAAATAATGTGACATTACACATCAGAACGCTTTTCAACTGTGGCAGTGCGGACCATGTGCTTTCAATAATGTATATCGGCCTTATTTCTAAACAATGAATGAAGATTATTAAAATAGCAAGCAGACCCTTAGTGGACAGACTCATTGTTGGAGCTCCTTGCAAACTTGATAAAACATCAGTGTTTTTCACATTGTGCAACATGTCTTTGAACCTAACCTGATTATGTTGTACACATAGTAGAAAATGCGATTCATTATTTTTTATCAAAAGACACAACAGGCAGGCTAAATATTCCTGAAACACAATGAGAGCAAATTAAAAACATGTAGGACACTGTTTATTAAGCTGTTTCTACTAGGCAGACTGCACCATTTCTTTCTGATAGGAAAAATAAAGATTTACCCTTGCTTTCTTTTCAACCGTTTGTAGTGTATTGTGTGTTTGAACATCACATTATTTTATTTCCAAAAGGTTTGCAAACTAGTACTGCTCAAATTTACAATTTACTGAAACACATTAGGTTTCAACTCTGAACCCTGTAAATGAGGAGAACCAGAAGACGCCATCAAGCCATTAATGTTTAAACAAACAACATACCACAGAACAATAGAATGGTGCAGTCCAGGTCCTAAGCTGTTTCTTACTAAGGCAGTAACATTGCTTCATATCACTAGAACAGCTCCACAGAGGTCAAGTTAGCTAATGTTTCAAAACTGAAAAATAAAGAAGTACTGTACAGCCTCCTACATGTTTCATGACAGCTTTGTGACAATTTGCATTTCCTTTTGGCAAAAAACAAAAGTCTGGCTTCTGCTTGCTGTGTGTCACTGTCTCCATTCATCAGCGCCTCTTCCCACTTCCCCACCCTTGCACCTGTGCTAAGCGGTTCTCTCTGAACTCACACTCCATTAAGTGCCATTGATTGAAAGGAGAAAAAAAATCCAATGTCTGTTGTCTGCTCTCTCAGCTCCCTCTTGGCACAGATCTCAGTAGAAGGCACAGTAGAATTAAACAGCAGACTGGAGGTAAATAAGATGGTGAGCCTTGTTTCTGGTTTGGGTGAAATTGGGGGGGGGGGGCGATTACTCCACTGCAAGATAAAATTTCAGTACCAGTAATCATTTCTCATAAACATCTGCCATTTCAACCACCCTTAAAGGAGCTCTATTTCCCCTTGCCTGCTAATTTGTTCTGTTTTTGCCAGTTTTTAGTCGAACATTTTGAGGCAATTGAGTGTTTGGTAGGAATATTAGGGGGTAATAATATCCTAATGTCATGATATGATATGTATCATGATATGCACGTTGTGATACTGCATGTATCATGATACACATGGTGGTCCTTGATGATGCATAACAAGATCAAGTGATCCCTTAATGATGGGCTATTTTGTTAAAACACACTTATTCTTCATTCGAGAATCACTCTGAGCTATGAACTGCAGTGAGCTATACTGTGGGCTTTTGGTTTTGTACTACAATACAGATAACACACACCGATCTTCCGATACACCATCTAAAGAAAGCATCCCAATTCAGCGCTACTCAATGAATTGTTACACTCCTAATGGATGTCCAACCTGGAATTATGATCAATTGTTCTATGACGCTCTAATTGAATAGCAAGTTAAAATTTCACAATGCATTACAGAGGCTTTTACAATAATAGTCAGTTTATACAGGGAAGGGTTGAAATAAGCTCGCTCAGTTAATGTGAACAACTGTGCATTTTAAGGTACTATTATTTGAAACCCTGGAAGACAGCATTTAGAAATTGTAATAGGAAGTTTCTGTACCATAAGCACAATTCAGAGGGGTCTGATACTTTGATGCATGAAACTTTTATACAGTTTAAGCCACAAGGCATGATTACTCAAGATAACACGTGTACTGGCACTGATGGCTTTATTGGAATCCAATAAAGAACACTACTTTATGATCTATGTACTGGAAGAAGGGTTTGTCTTAGGCAGGAACAAACTGTTAATTGATTTCTGCAAACGATGACGAAACATCTTTGTGCGATTGTGGCAGCATGGCATGATAGCTGTGATCTGCGAGGGGAACAATAAGCAGGTTTGTTCTGCCAGTGTGGCTCTGCGTCCTTGACTTTGTGCTCACTTCCCCATTAGCATCCGACTTGCAAATGGGGGTCATATGCAAATCAACCTAGACAAATTGCCTGTCCTTTACAGTAAACCCGGTCCCACTGACACTGCCATCTGGACGGTTACAGTAACACAGTCCGCTAGTTTGGCTGCAAGCAGCAGGAAGCGCTGCTAATGTGACAGGCAGATACACTGAGGCTCACCAGCTGGAAACTGTCTTTGTAAATTATTGTTTTTTCTCTCTGTTGTAAAAGGTGCCACTATTTTATTTTAACACCCCCACTGTGATTGCAACACACGGGTCAGTTTTTTTTATTTTTATTGGAAATATATTTTAATGTCTCAGGGCAACATACTGTAGTCTCTGGGTTGTTTAATCATGCTTGGTTTCAGAGCAACAGTAACAAGGCCCTTCTGTTCACGATTCTTTAAGGAGCTGTTTGAAGGATTCTTTAACCCTTTCAGTCCTGAATTATTTTTGTCGAGCTGAAGGATAAACTCCTTTATTCAGTATACTTGAGAACAGGACTCTTGGTTTTTTTTTTTGTTACATATATTTATACACTACCTAGGAGTCCTGTGAGGTTCCAACATACAATGCTAAGATAAGGCTGAAAGGGTACTTTGAAAGATGAGGAATAAACTGAACTGCTCTAAAACAGCTGAAAATGGTCTTGCGAACTGCAGACTTTCAAACATGATTTAATTAATCAAAATGCTTTAAAAAAAAAAATCTAACAAAGCATGCTTTAAAATAGTACTTGATTTAAGACTCACTTTTGCTATAACTCCGTGGTGCTACCAGAGCATAATACTCTACAGTACTGAAAGGGTTAAGCTGCTTAGCTTCAAAGATGGTTCTGCACCAGTAATTTATTGCAGCACTTACAGACAGTACTGAGTTGTGTATTACAAGAAATGTCTGTGTTGCATATTTGCTATCAAGGCATTGCTGCTGGGTGTGAACACAGGGCTGTTCTGAATTACAGCGCTGTTTTGTGTGGACAGTTTACTAGGAAAACAGCCGGAGGAAAACTGTGTTTCATTTTCCAGGTAAAGCTATAAGTGACACACTGAGAAAGGCACGAGTCGAACGTCTTGTCTAGTCAACTTGACATTGGGTCATGTTTTCAAAGCGAGTGCTTCAACTCCCTTAGCTTCTTATAGTTTCGCCTCATTATTTCAGATCGATAGTTTCACATTACGGATAGACATACAGGTTAGCAGTGGTTCTGCTAAGGTTTCTTCAGGGCCATGCACTGGGATTATGAGGGGTTTTCTGGGCCCTCTCCAGGGTTAGTATCCCAGCATGCCTTGACCCTTGACGGTTCTTCCCAGCATCCCTGCCTCTTAACCTTCTGTGCTCTTCTTCAACGGAACACGTCTTATCGGCCCAATCGGAGAAGACAGTTTCCCCCTTGGACCTCGGCCAAGGGATTGCGCACCAGGTGTGAGCGAGCACAGATCTACCGATAACAGGGAAGGGATGAATTAAAAAAAAACTCACTATAAAAAGCATGCTGTCAGATTGCGGGTGAAGATACTTGCCTATCATGTGGTGGATATGATACCAGGATGACCCACTGCACAGTGCATTGTACAAATGTGGACATTGATAAGAGTTACAGTGAGACTTTTATAACTGTTATCATCATACTGAGAAATCTAGCCAGAGTTTGTGCTCTCTAGGGTGTAATGCATGTTTGTTGGCACACCTGATTTTCAGTTACAGGTTGTAAATGCAACGGCCAGATCTGAGGTCAATTACAGTTGCAGTTACAATGTAATTATAATTCAACCTGGGCACACCTGCGTAATTGTAATTATACTGTATCATCGATCAATTACAATTCATTTACGCATTTATTTGTCATACGATCATTATTCTTGTATTTTCATCCACTTTTAGTGATCCCGTTTGTTATGTAGTATGTTTCTGTATTTGTACCTGTGATTATTGCTTGCTTATTAAGAATAAATAGAGTAAACGTGTTCATGTGTGTAGTGGTTTATGTTATTTTTTATCTTATTGTAATTACTGCAGCATAATTTTAACTGTAATTGAACAAAATAGCATTGTCATTGCAATTACAATTTCAGCAAACAATTATAGCAAAACTCTAACTTTGAGAAATGCAGCAGCACAGTCCTGGGCTTCTTTCTCCTGCTGTTTTGAATCACTCTGCATTTTGTATTTTAATTGAATGGCATTAAAAAAAAAAAAAATACTTTCCCATGCTTACAGTAAACTTTTATTAATCAGTAACTGGACAGAAGCCAGTGTAGATGCAGTGTATTTGTCTTACTTATGTGTCTGTGCTGAGAACAACTGGTCACCAATGCTCCATCCAACTCTCTAGCCATACTAGAGAATATGTTTTTTCTATACAAGGCTGAACTCACTTGAACACAGGATGCTCCGACACAATTGGGAGTGTCATGACGTTTTCACAGCTGCAAGAAGTCACTCTAGTTTCCCCTGTGGTTTTCTATTGAAATGCTGATAGTGTTCCTGGACTTCATAAATTTGCATTGCAATCTTAGCCAATATGTATATCTAAACAAATCGTGAGGTTGTGGGAAGGCTGCTTAGCATTGCCTGGAAAGTAAGCATGGAATTATAGGAGTTTCAGGAAGCTGAATGGGTTATAATCTATCTCTCTCTCTCTCTCTCTCTCTCTCTCTCTCTCTCTCTCTCTCTCTCTCTCTCTCTCTCTCTCTCTCTCTTTCCTAGTAGCTGATTGATCTCAGAACTTTGTCATGTTGCGTTATAAAGGATCCAAGTGATTCTGCCTCAACAACATGACTAGGTAGCCCGTTCCATATCTTCACCAATGTGTGAAGAAGTGTCTCCTTCCCTCTGTCTTAAGTCTATCTTCACTTATTTTCCAACTGTGTCCTGGTTCCTGAACATGCTTTCTATGCGCTTCTTTTGTAAGTAATACTGGGAAATAGAATAAATGAAAAGGCTGCCGGCAGTATTACCTTTTCTTATCATGACAAGGACTTGCAATTCCAGTTTGTCGCTGCCTGTATTGAAGATAAAAGCGTTAACCTTGGAAGTCAGCCCAACATGCTCATATCATAACAAACAGTACATATAACTTCCTTTTAGTTCATGTTTCCATGATCTGGTAAAGGCAGCTGTTGAATGGGTGGATTTCCATTGAGACCCCTGTCATCTGTTCTAAAAATGCCTGTTAACAGCGTTTACATTAAATGCAGAAATACATAAATGTAAAATATATCTTGTGTATAAGGTGAAGTGGAGACTAAAAAATCAGAACACAAGCTGTTTTAAAGTAATTTGATACATTCTAAATCCATATTTCTTCACAGAAAAAAATAAATTTAGAATTTCTAGGTTTCAGTTCCTTACTTTATATAGAGGCATCATAAAAGCATCTGAAGGCCTGTATTTGCAGAATTAACAGTCAGGCTACTTAACTTTTGCAGTTTAGCAAAATTAGAGTTATCATAACAATATAGTTAAAGAGGAAATTAAAATTACAAAGAGATGCCAGTTAAAAAAAAAATGAGGACATGGCATTAATCAGTTAATATTCTACTTCGCTGAAATGTATTTTTGCAGAACAGTACACACTTATGCTGCCATCCAAGGCCTGTTCTCAAATGCCTATTAAAACTTTGGTTAGCTGTTCACACGTTGTCAGAATCATTATTGAGCTAAAGTTGTCTGTTGTATTTTTTCACCACACCTCTGTGCAACAGATTTCTTAATCTGGATTTCACAGTATCGCCACTCTGGTTTCAAGTATAGCCCTGTAACTCCACGCTTCCCTTTTAAACAGAACTCCTACCTGCCTGCTCATGAACCATAACTTCCTTCCACATTGGTGCGCGTTTTCTTTTTTTTTTTTCCAGAGCTCAGAGAAGTGTTGCACAGATGTCGTTATGCAGGCAGGCAGGTGGGTGTTATACAGAGGTGCAGATGCACAGAAACCTAACTTTCCTTTTTCGATTGGTTAGAAAACCCCCTGCTTCTGAGAAACGGATAGCCGAAACTAGACCCCCAGTCACAGTTGCGCTCTTTCAGCGAACATGTTTAATCCTTTCTCTACACTGCTGGTCGTGACGCGTTGCATGGTGTATGATGTCAAGTGTGAATTATTATTCACTAACCCTTTCATGTAGGGCGACCTCATATGAGGATGAATAAAAAAAAAAAAAAGCATCTTCTAATATTTATATGGGGACATGTGGAAGATGAATAAAAGCAATGGGGAAAAAATGACAGCAAATGCAAAAAGGCATTTATGTGTCCAAAACTACTTTTTTCATCTATTTATAAACATATTTAAAGCAGGAAAGGGTTAAGCAGTTTTTGTACACATTCTTTAAAGTTCTGATGACAGTTCATGAACAGTTAATGGGTGATTGTGATTAATGTAAAATAAGGCACTTTTATCAGCTGTATATGAATGTTCATGAAAAATGTCTTTCATTATATGTTCTGTAGATAGCTCCTGGTCAGAATATTATTGGTTTTTTTATTTTATGACTGGGTAACTGTCCTTGTCTTTACACTTTTAATAATATAGCCTCCCAGTAAATAGGGAACAAACTGCAGAATGGAGAGTGAATAGACAGGAAAATAGCATGAGCGCACTGCGAATTCCAGGTTCAGAAACTTATTTTTCTGAGTTGCTGAAGCTATGACGATCAAACCAGCAAGTAAGAAATGAAACACTAAGAAACTGTAGGTTACATACAGGGAGAATTTACAGTAATATTTGAAAGCCAATATTCAAAATACCTTTCCTAGAATGCGTGTTTGAGGTGGATTATCTCACTTGCTGCCTAGTCTAATAACTGGAGACAAGCAAAAAAAGCCTGCATAACCAAATGTTAAAGAAACCCAAGAGGAAGGAGAGAGATAAATTCCATTGAGTGGACAAGGATTTGAATAGCCGGTAAAGCCAAAATAAACAATGCCTTTACTGACTTTTATCTGAGCTGCTATTTAACCTGGATGAGTATTGTGCTTCTACAGTAGTTGAAGGGACTCTTGATAGATGCTTTCCATCCTGAAATGTACACTAGCAAATTGACCTTGGTTAATTGAAAGCTTAAATCTGATCGGAAGACGATTACCATTCCCTGAAGTGAGATTTACTGCCTCTGTTTGTGCATTACTTACGGCGTCCCTCTTCTGGCTTTGACCTTTGCCAATTACATTACTGTGTATAATCAGGTAAAAATTCCATATTGATTCTGGTTTTGTCTTCATTAATTGGCAGCCAGTGGAATGGTGTTGGAAAGATGGATGACCATGGTCATGGACACTGTGTTGCCCATCATGAACTTAGCATGCAGGTAAACACATTGAACATGCATTGGCCACCATTTTTGGAATACTTAATGCATTGGCTGACTTCAGTCCTGAAATCTTAATAAAACCAGCTGGTCTTCCAAATATCAGCCTATATTAGTGGTGACTTTTAAAGATGTAAATACACCAAAGGGACACACAGGCTGTTCGAGATATTGCTTTTCAAAACCTTGATGCACAGATTTTACTGATAAATGTCTTTACGTTCACCTGCCTCTTGTTTAGATCAATTTTCATATCTTAAAACAATCAATGTTGGAAATCCAGGGCTGTGGAGCCATCAAAGCCATTTGTGAGAGCGTCTAGGTGTCCTAGGTCAGGTCAGGTCAGGTCAGGTCAGGTCTGGGCTAAAGTTTTCGAAGACATAAATGGCAATTCAATTCACTGCCCATTTGAGTGGAACCTGAAACATAGGGTTCCCCTTTCAGGACCTCAGACTTCCTCAGTAAATACAATTCATTACTGTGTTTTTGGTTTTTGCTGTTCAGTACACCGATAAAAGCACAACTGACTAATCCCCTAACTGGGGGTTACCAGGGAAACCCAGGAACTTCCTTTATGTCACTTGTAGTGGGCGGAATTCTAATCTTAGAATCTTAGAACGATAGCTAGGCCTCAGAAGAAGCCTTATCTGCATCTGTGTCAGAGTGACATTAAAAGAGATTACCCTGACAACAGCCAGTTTCAGGGCTCTTTCTGTAACGATTCATATCATACTGTACCAGGTTGACTTGTTATTTATAATAAGAGGCATGTGTGCTTCTGATGAAATGCTGCAGAGCTTTGACAGTAGTCATGGGAAACCCTGATGATATTGATAAGCAACCAGAAGCTTCTTCTTTAGCTGGCCCTGCTTTAGACATGTCCAGGACATGTGCTTGTGCCACAGGATCCAGTTCTGATTACCACATTGTTCCGTAGTTTGTATACCTTTGACAGCACCTCTGTGACACTCCTTTCTTCTTTCAAGATGGCTATTGTTCTACAGACAATCATTTTCATTGACAGCGTGCACAAACACAAAGCTTAGTTCCCTGTGAACTAAACAGGCAGGCTTCTGTTGTTGCTTGCTGCAGCAAGAGGCTATGGAAAGCTACCTGTGAGCAAAGCAAAAGAACTAAACTATCATATGAGATTACATCGTAACAAGCCATTGCAGCTGCATTATTATGTAATGAACATTGACACATATATTCAGATTGAATCAATCATGATGAAGGGTTTGTGGGGTGGGGTGGGGTGGGGTGGCGGTGGGGGTGGGGGTGGGTGGGGGTGGATCTAATATGAATGTTGAATGTGTTATTTAAAATGTGTATTCAAAAGCATTTTTTATGTCTTCTGAATTTTCATTGTGGTGGGTGTTCTTTATCATCATTTATCATCTTCCTGTTTCTGTTTTCACTAGTATTTGGCATGTCGCTAGCATCTTGTACATGTGTCTCTGAGCACGGTGTAAAATGACCACTCGCTGTGTGCACCAGTAACAGTGAGTTTGTCATTGATTTTCTAGTGGGTTTGTTTTAATACTGACCGCATTGCAGAAATGTCACTTTCTCTGAGACAGTAATTCAATTTAATCTGTGACTAAAATATCAAACTTCTAAAGCAGTTGCAATCTTCAGACTCCACAGGCTTTTTATACTTGCGTAATGATTTTAGTATTGTTTTTACAAGACCAGCCCACACTCCCTTACAGGGGAACCTTTTGATCTGACATCAATTAACAACACATCATCAGTCATGACTGTATAGGTTGGCATTTTAAGGTACAAGGAAACCACATTGGCTTTTTATATTAAACAATAAAGAGAATCCTCCCAGTAAAAATGAACTCATGTAAAAAAAAAAATTAATAGGAGGCAGACAAACATTTAACTGAATTCCAGGACAGTGATTCAAAGCAGAATTTAACGCAAGTGAATGCTTTATATAGTGTATACTTTTTGATTTGCTTCAAGGCGTAGCTTTGAAACCACCAAGCTCAGATTACCTGTTTTTTAAGAGAGAAAATATGGTATAGTAACTTGAACTCAAATTTCAAACAAATAAAGATTCTGGGGTACCCTAAGCATGAGAGTAAGCGAAGCAGACAGACATTTTGGATAATGTCTTCCCCTGTTTGCAGGACTGATCTGCCCTTAGATTTAATTTGAATGATGGGACCATACAAAGGTAAAGCAAATGTACAGCAAACAAATAAAAAAAGAACAATTAAGATGGCCTGTGGAGCTTACCTCATTTCAACATGCCTGCTCTGTTGTTCCTCAGTGTGTGTGTGTGTGTGTGTGCCATTGCTGATTCAATCTGCTTCCCTGTGTTGCTCAAGGCAGTTTTCGGTAAATGTGTAAGGTTTCCTGATGGAGAGATATTAGTCACAATTCTCGGATTGGCCTTGCTGTTCTCCCAGAATGGGAACAAAGCGAGGACTTGTAACAGTTCACTTGTATTCGTGTATATGTAATACATTCTGCTTTCGCAACAGGCTATTGAGACATTATTACAATTAGAAGTTATTACATTATTGTGTGTCCATTGTGAGGGCTCCCAGTGCCCCATTTTCCACTGTGATGTAATGATAAGACAAAAGATTATGAAAAAAAAATAACCAGCAGTAATAAGACGTTGGACACTGCCTAAGCCAGAGCTTCTCAAACCCTGTCCCGGGGACCCCCTGTGTCATCTGATTTTCATTCTAATTGAGCTCTCAATCACGTAACTAAACCCTTAATTAAACTGATCATTTGCTTCATTAGACATTTTGGTAACACTTTATATTAAGGTGCTGCTTATTAATATTTTATAAATGTTTTATAAATATATAATAGATGCTTAATAACCATGTTATAGAGTGTTAAACCATTATAGATGGTTTATAACCATGCATAGACAGAATTGCAGTTTTATAAAGGGGACAGTTTCTAGCCACCTATTGTACTTGTTTAAATGTAATTCTGTCTATGGCTATTGCATGATTCTAAACCATCTATAATGCTTTATTAACACTCTATAACATAGTTATTAAGTATCTATTATATATTTATACCTTAATATAAAGTGTTACTGACATTTTTAATTGTTCTCATCTCCTAAAAGTTGCAGAGTTCAAGTCACTTATACAATGTTATAGCTAACTTGAATTATTATTATTATTATTATTATTATTATTATTATTTATTTCTTAGCAGACGCCCTTATCCAGGGCGACTTACAATTGTTACAAGATATCACATTATTATTTTTTATTTTTATTTTTTTTTTTTTTTTTTTTTTTTTTTACATTTAGTTACATTATTTTTTACACATTATTTTTACATACAATTACCCATTTATACAGCTGGGTTTTTACTGGAGCAATCTAGGTAAAGTACCTTGCTCAAGGGTACAGCAGCAGTGTCCCCAACCGGGGATTGAACCCACGACCCTCCGGTCAAGAGTCCAGAGCCCTAACCACTACTCCACACTGCTGCCCCTTGAATTATGCAAGTTAACCAAGTAAAAAGGTCTAATTACACACAGGGGTCCCCAGGACCGGGTTTGAGAAGCCCTGGCCTAAGTCAATCAAACATTTAAAAAAATTATCCGCCAAGAAATGGCCAATAGTATAACAAAAAAAAAAAAAGCGCCTTGCCACTTTGAATAAACCCTATCGCCATGTCGGTCATTAATATTTAAATCAGATTTTCTGTAATCACACCTATTTTATATTTACCTTTAACTCTTAACTGCCATTGATCTTTCTATTACATGTCCTTTGTGCTGGGGTATTTAACTCTGGAGCAACAAGCAGAGAACTGAAATTTTTTTTAAAAAGGGCGTGTAACTAATAAAGTAATTCCATTATTCTTACCAGTCTTCATTTCCATTCACTGTGTCGATCTACTTGTGCAGTTTTGAAAGAAGCAGATTTTAATAGGCAACCAGTGTGTAAGTCCTGCAAACAGAGTTTTCTTTCACCTACTATGGTACCAGATATCATTTTTTTAATTTAAAATACATGGTAGACCTTTATGACTAATGGGATTGCACAGCAGGTAAGACAGTAGAATTGTTTCATTACCTACTGTATATAACCCCTGAGAGTCAATGCATGTGCGTGCGTGCGTGTGTGTGTGTATGTGTGTGTGCATGTATGTGTGTGTGCGTGTATGTGTGTGTGCGTGTATGTGTGTGTGAATACAGAAGCTGTTGCTTATCATCAAGTACAACATGGTGTGTTTTCTTTGGGGTGGGGGGGATGGTTTTCCCGAAACTACATATTTCTTGGCAGGCTTCCCTACAGTGTGGTTATTAAATAATAAACAAAAACCTATTATTGTTTTACAGTTCTCTGGTTTAATCAGCAAAGTTAATCAAAGTTATTGCAAAGTTTTATAGTGGTAGGATCTTGTAACTTTTTGATCTTCCGGGAATGGGGTTAAGGAAATGAATTTCCATATTACAATGTTATACAGTAATGTTTATCACCCTGATAACATAATCTTTTAAAACCAAATACAGATAATAGCATTGATATTCAAAGTCATGGGCTTGTATATCCCGGTGTACTTGTATGAACTTGTACTGCACAGTGATCCTTTATAAGAAGTTGCTGCAGAGTGCAAAGTTTTTCTCTGAATAAAAAAAAACAAAAAAACAAATGCAAATAGGGTCCAACAGCACCTCCTATAGGCGATTGGTTTTCTGCATCATTGTGTTACCCCTCCTGGTCCCGTGCAAGGACCATAATGCATCACTGTATGTCGGCTAGATACGCCACAGCATGTGTGGACGCAGCCAGAGCTAATCGGCTTTATGCCAGATTGCAAAAAAAGATTATGAGACATATCGTCCAAATATGCACTTTTTTTTTTTTTTTAATAGTGGCCCGCAAGTAGCCTAAGATATTTGTCTCAACTGAATACGCTTTCACTGGGGGTTGAGCAAAGATCTTTCTTTCTTTCTTTCTTTCTTTCTTTCTTTCTTTCTTTCTTTCTTTCTTTCTTTCTTGTGGGTTACCAGTTAGCTCCTTTGAAACAGGAATCTGGGAGACAGTCCAACACTCACAGTCGCTGCCACTCAGTTTCCCCTGTGTGAGGTCTTGATTGAAAAGTCTCCTCACCACACATACCTGGCAGCCTGACAGTTTGCATTGGCTGGGCCACATTAAGCAGTTCGATCTTTAATAAACGTAAATAATAGGAATGCTAATGACTCCTGGTGGCATAATAGGAATGCTAATGACTCCTGGTGGCTTCGGAATCCTGTGACATGTCTGGTCTGTGGATGTACCAGTTTTGAACGCTTTCACCTTGTTTGCCCCTGCACTACTATAGCAGACAAGCAAAGACACAGTAAAAACATTAGCCTGCAGGGTACCCCATTGGTACAGTGCAATTTGGATTTATTTTGGCTACAGGGGCGATAACAGTCTTCCGAGGAGATTAAATCTGTGTCCTGTATGCTTGGTGCAGTTATAGCTATTTATACACATTTTGGAGTTTCCTTTGTTACAGATTACAGTTGAGCCAAGCTAGAATCTGTCATGCGACTCGATGGCAGGTTGCTGCAGCATCTCCAGACTGTACCATGTTGTGTTATTGCAGGATAACAAGATTTGGAATCCCAATGAAAGTTATGTATTACATTGTCAGTCATCACTGGGTCTATCCACCAATAACCATCTTCAAGCCCTAATGACAAAAGCCAGAGGGATGGTGACAATTTTTAACATAAAGTTTTGGCAACTTTCAAGTTAAGTCCCAAGTTGTCTGCTCAATACTATAACACATTTATATACATATTCCATACTATATCATAAAATATTTTATATAAAGTGTATACTTTGTAATATAATGATCAGATAAAAAGTTGTTAGACTTTTTTAAAGTAGTTATTTTTTAAACAAATTGGCCAGTCCAAGTTCTGTCTGCGCCAAGTCCCAGACAAATGGAACAAACTCTCCAGTAATGCTGTTGAAGCTGACACCCTGGGATCCTTCAAGAAGCTGCTTGATGAGATTCTGGGATCAATAAGCTACTAACAATCAAACGAGCAAGATGGGCTGAATGGCCTCCTCTCGTATGTAAACTTTCTTATGTTCTTATATTCTTAAATGGACTTGGGTCCAGTGGAAAAAAACCCTTTACATTGCCAAATGGTGTATACAGTAGCATCTCTGATATAAAACAAGGCAGTTCATAATAAAGCTGTTGGCTCTATGCCTTTGTAGTTGTACTCAGTCCCCACCCATTCAAAGGCGTGTCTGCCTAAACATTTCTAAAATCACCTAGTTCAGTCTTGACTGTCGTCTCCACAGCCATTTCTGATTGCTAAGCCCTGGAGCAGGTATACCATGCTGTATCCTTTCTTGTTTGAAAAATATTCCTCTGCTTTTCTTCATTGAGGTACTGTATAGAGAGACTTACATATGTGTAATGAGTCATTCCGACCCCACCCTTCCACCTAAAATGTTGCCATGCCAACAGTGTGAAACAGGCCTTAGGGGTTTGGGACATGCCTTGTTCGTATGTATTGAGTGAAGAATAGCCAGACAGTGGCAGAAACAGGGTGGGCCTGTTTGTAAACTCCTCACCTCACTCCTCAACATACAGGCATGTGATGAAATATGTACCAATTTGTGTGAGTTAGAGGATTTCCTGTGAGTATCTCATACCTCAGAGCCCCAGATGGCAGTTATTCATCCCTATTAATCAGACCGGGGAGAAGGACCTGCTTTCAGTTTGAAAGTTGGTACTAATATTGCCATCAGCTGAGTTCCCATTGCATGTGTGAACATGGCACTTCTAATCCTGCCTAAAGTGCTGCTGCCCAGGTGGAATATACAGGCATATGCCCAGGTGTGTGTCGTTTCTTTCGCTTTGAACAGCAGCTGCGCTAATTCTGTGAAAATAACTAAGCTACCGGTATTTATGTTTCAGAACAATATTCAAAGCCTCGACTTTCCGATAAGTCTATCAGGCAATTCAGGTGATTTTTTTTCAACTTGGTTCCATATCACAAAAAAAAAACAACAAAAAAAAAAACAATCACCAGCTTGCAACCATAAAAAAGTGCTAACTGCTACATTCCAAGAACACGCTTTTGTTTTTGCTGAAGTGTAGATGAAGAACAGTTACTTGTGCGTGACACCAAAAAAAACGTGTTCTAAGATCACCACAAGGAAACGGGATGCAAAAGACCATAGAGCAAACATAAACACTGTGAAGTAATCCCTTCCAGAAATGTGAAAATGGTATGAGTACCCTTGATCCGGCCCCCATTCTGGGAAATGTGCTGGCCACTGTGTTTCCATGGAAATGGTTCCTGGCTGGGTTCTAAAGCTGGAATACCGTCAGGAGGCCCGTGACTGTGAAAGGAGCCCTTTTTTCCTACCCTTTTGCACCCCTCTCAGCATCGCTATGGAAAAAGCTCTTATTTTTGGATTCCAGGGGAAAAGTAATTCCAGCTGATTGGACTGCTGCCATGGTATCCATGGAAACAGTCTCATATTTTGGAACTGAGGCAGCGAACATGATTCCAGGCCAGCGTGACATGGTGTTCCCTTCTGGAAGTTTACTTTGGTGTTACCAAACCATTATCCGCTGTTTGGATAAAACAAGGCTTTTTTGTGAGACTCATACTTATGAATCAAAAAGCAATGATATATAGTGGTATTGGTAAATTAATCACAGCTCCACTGGTATTCTAGACACTATAACATGTTCATGTTGCTTTGTACCAAATATAAGTGTTTTATTTTTTATCAATAACAGGTTGGTATGTGGCACTTCAGCAATACTGTTGTTAAGAGTTTTTTCCATCTTACAGGTGATCCCATTTATTTAATTAACCAATTATTTGAAAATATAGGTAGGAATCAGCAAGATTTGAACCCTTTACCCCTAGGAGAAAAGCACAGTATGCTCATGAATTAGTCCACTGCTCCATCTCACTTGCATGGATAAGCTTGCTTTTCCATTGACTAAAAGGTAAATTAATCAATTATTTGAAAATATAGGAAGGAGTGAGTTGGATTTAAACCCAGTCCACCAAGGAGGAACAGCACAGCATGCTAGCAAATTAGCCCACTGTGCCATCTCACTTCCATGGAAGAACATGCTTTTACCTTGACTAAAATATGAATGCTAAGGCACACAGTGTAGTGTTCTTGAGTTGGGGTTCCTTACCAAGTGGCTCCATGCTCACTGGACAGCTGTATTTGTGGTATTTGTATCATGGTCGGATCTGTAAATAATTCCTTGAGCTCCCTGACCTTCCTCCTTATCGAAGCCATGCCTTTAGCCAAATATAGTCCTAGTACAGAAGGTTATAATAAGATTTATTCAGTCCCCCAGTCAATCACAGCATAAACATGACAGGACAGCACACTATGAGTGTATACTGTGCATACATGCCGTACTGCCAAAAGCAGTGGATTCCATTTGAAGTGCGTGTTTGTACCGTATCTCACTGTACTAAGTACAGCAGTACAAAGCAATAACTTTCTGGTTGTTTATGAAGATGTGTTCCCACAGCAACGGCTTATTTGTGACTCATCTCTCCTGTTCCCAGGAATAATAGTAACCCGCAGCATTCAAAGTACATTCTTGTAGCATTCTCTAAAGATTATCGTACAGGGCTCTGGCCGCCCATGAGTAAAGCTGATCTTATTGTGATGTCATTTCCATCTGATGCAAACTGAAATGACATCACAATAGACAATACAGTGATATTGATGACTGTATCACATCGATAACAGAGACTACAGCAGGCTCCCGATATTGATGTGATACAGCCATCTGATATTTTGTTGTACCAGACTGTGCTCAATTTTGAAATGCTAAAAGAAAGCTAATAAATTCAATGCAAACGTTTCAAATGGAAATCTTTGTCAGTGTCTTTCAATTTTGAATGTCTTCAAATATCCTCCCCCCCTGGCGAATGTTATGTGACATTATTAGTCATGGCCAAGAATGCAGTTCTACATGAAAAAGGAAGTGAACAAACCCTACTGAAAGAACAAGAGAACTCACACTGATGACAGCTGTTCCTGTAAACTACAGTCGAGCAGCGAGTTACAAAACAGGAGATTACAGTAAAAAACACACACACGTGTCAGTGGTGACTGTGTGCAGCTGGAGAAGGAAGTGATGGGAAAGCATATTGCTGTAACTGTGACTGCTCTACCATACTCCACATGGGGCCTCAAATTCCTGTAAAAATCACTTTGGACCCAATTAACTGCTCGCTTTGTTTTTATAGCCTCCTGTATTTGAATCGGAGCTCCCCACAAGAGAACTGTTTATTTCTTTTTTGCCTATTTTTTATTCATCAGGTGTTTTAAGTTAAAGTTTATGACGCTGTGCTTGTCTGTTTCTCGTAAGGCTAAAATTGGCTGTACAACCTTTCTTGATTTGGTGCGTCCCTAAGCCATTGTTAGGAGCAGCAATAACAATATAGCGCCTGGTTGGATGCTCAGTTGCTGCCAGCTATATTGTGTTCAGGATCCTGACACATCTACACAGCAGTTTCTTATACCATAGACCAAACATGTGGACCCAGATCAAAGGCTGGTGCAAATAATAAACAATAATGATTGTGTATGAAAATATTTCCGTTTCTAAATTATAAAGTAACGGCAGATCCCAGCTAAAAAGTCAAGGTATTTTGGCTCTACAGCAGGTACAAGAAAAAAAAGGAAAGAAAGAATGAAAACTGGATCAATCTCTGTTTAGTTTCAGCACTGTCAGTTCTGTGGTTTGAGCCTGATGTGTCCCACTCTCTGACACACACACAGTACAGCGAGAGCAAACTTACCCCCACAATCACTCACTCTCTGGACCACAGGCCCCTGAATTCCAAAGCCCTGTGTAGTTTTTCCAGTTCTGTCTTGCTCACAAGGGTAGTAATGAGGCAGCAGTGTGGAGTAGTGGTTAGGGCTCTGGACTCTTGACCGGAGGGTTGTGGGTTCAATCCCCAGTGGGGACACTGCTGCTGTACCCTTGAGCAAGGTACTTTACCTAGATTGCTCCAGTAAAAACCCAGCTGTAAAATGGGTAATTGTATGTAAAAATAATGTGATATCTTGTAACAATTGTAAGTCGCCCTGGATAAGGGCGTCTGCTAAGAAAAAAATAATAATAATAATAATAATGAGTGCCGACAGTCACTGTTTCTTTTATTATTATATGACTATAGAACTGACTGCCCATTATACTTCTATAGGGATTCCAAGTTTGTACATACAGTATATCTATACAAACTACCCTACCAGGGTCATTTTGCAGCTATACTATGCATTTGCCATAGTATACCCTGGTTTTCCATGTTTTTTAATATGCTTTACCATACCTCTCTGGGGTTTACAGTGCTTACCTATGCTTTTACCATGCTGTCACTATGCTGCATTACACTTTGTCATACTGTTACTATGGGAAACTTTTATAAGGATCTATACAGATTCAGTACATAATTGATGTATGCTGAGATAAACCCAAGGTCATAAAGGTTTTACTTTTGAAACCTCGGCACAATGTCAGCCACTGAATAAAACATGTACTTCTATCTAAGAGCCTGTCTGAATAGCTATTTCAAAAGGCTTGTATCCAGTGACTGTGCTGGTTCTTTGATTTCATATTCGTATGTGCTTGACTGTTGACTGGTGGCGCTAACATAAATCAGCTGCTGAATCAACAAAACATACTGTGACAGGATGGACCGAGGTTTGAGACTCAGAGACAGTATAAAGTTCAAAAATAAAGTTTTTAATAAACAAAAATACAAAATAAACCAGCACGAGGGCCAAACAAAAAGATTTCAAACACAAAATACCAACACAAATCAAAAACTTATAAAATAAAGTTTCCAGGCTGGGCGTTGCCTTCACTGGAACAGA
The DNA here is from genome assembly GCF_902713425.1 of Acipenser ruthenus. Lineage (NCBI taxonomy): Eukaryota > Metazoa > Chordata > Actinopteri > Acipenseriformes > Acipenseridae > Acipenser > Acipenser ruthenus. The sequence continues at coordinate 4,357,433 of NC_081207.1, forward strand.
AAAACAGCACATACAAACACACTCTTGCTTCTAGAACTCTCCTTCAACTCTCTCCCTTAGCCAGGGCCTCTCCCCTGGCTTTTATCCCCTGTGGCTGGAGCCCAATTATTCAATAATTACTGATTAGTCAATTAGGGCTCCAGCCACATTCTCACATGTTTTTCTGGCAGGGAGGAATTTTAACCCCCTCCCTGCCAGTCCCAACATTGATCATAAAGACGGGGCAGTACCCTGTCACACATACCTTTTAAAGCATCTTCTAAGGCTAGTTGTGTGTAACTTGGAAAACTTTGTTCCGTGCTAATATAAACAGCCCAGGGCAAGGTTGGGTGTTAAACTCCTGCTACATTATACCAAGCTTCAGCTAATGTTAGCAAAGCTCTATTTTATATACATTCTAGTACATGCTGAAAAATAAACTATCTGACTAGATACTGTTTTGATCACAAGATCTTCTCACTGATATGAACAGTGGGCTCCGGTTAGGGGAAACAAAACCACACAGATGCATGACGTCCGATCGTAAGACAGCAGAACAATCAAACACAGGGTAAGTGACTCAGAAGAGAAACGAATAAAATAGGAACAGAAATCATGTCGCCTTTGTTGTTTTGTATTGCCAATGTCATGGTTAGTGTGCCCTTGTCAGCAGCCACTTGTGGCGTATGAGAGGTCAGCACATTCACATCATCATCTTGGTCAATCCACTTGCAGTTATTGATTACCATATCCATAAAATAAACATTCTTTTGTTGTGTCACGCAGTGTTGACGCAGATGGAATTTTTTGCTGTTTATTCTTGAAGGCCATTCAAATTTTATCAGGGGCTATATTAGGTCATTTAAAAGCTGCGCCACCTAGCCCCTTATAGATGCTTGTAAATTCAATATACTAGCAATATTTCACCGACACGAAGTAGCATGTTATCTGTGGTTACCTGGCGTCACAGAAATGTGTGTCTTTGTTTCCAACTTTTCCAACCTTTGTATTTTCTACCTTGCCAACTAAGTTTGCTCCTTATAATTATTTGTTATTGATATTTAACCATAGCGCTTATTATTTATTCATTTTTAAAAAGGAGGAGCAAGGAGAGGAAAGCAGAAATCCGTCTTTCTCCCCAAAATCAAAGGTTTTTAATTGTTTCAGTTTTTTTTTTTTTTTTGTCATTTCCCTAAATGCATCCACTTCCCTACTTCTTGTGAATTGGCAGAGAGAGGAAAGAAAAGTCCCTTTGAGTCTGAAACCTCTTTCCGTGGGCAATCGTCTTCTTTTTTTAAAACAAAAAAAATCCCAGGATTTTTTTGTTTCTGTTTTTCAAATAACCGGCAGAGAGAGAGAGAGAGAGAGAGAGAATATCTTACTCACAATGACATTCTTGTGGTTTTGTGTTGTCAGTGTCAGCGTCTGTTTCTGCTTGGCAGCTGTGTGGGAGCCTGCAGTGATGTCACTTCTCCAGGAAGCTTTTCTAGGAGAGTGAAGAAACAGCTCAGCCGGGACGGCTGCCAGGCCCTGGCACTGCCCTCACCTGCCTCACCTCATGTGACAGAGTAACTCTTTATTGGATGCTGGAACTCCGGTTTCTGTACAGCCACGGAAATGAGCGAGAAAGAGAACATGAGTGGGTTGGGTTTAAAGGACAGCCAGACAAGTTATTGAGATATTAGGTACCATACATATGGCTCTGATAGGGTCTAATACACAACCCTAACACTTAAGCCACTTTCACAATTAAGCATGACATATACTAGAGTAACATGGCAGAGGCTGGCACAAGGTTGGGGTCAATTCCTGTTTTTCAATTAAGGATACATTTTCCCTTTACTAGGTATTGACTTAAATATGTTAATGAATAAATAGCTGGGTTCCAAAAAATAGTGTTTCACGTCCCCACGTGTTGCTACAACTGTTTAAATAATGTAAACGTAATTTTTTTATTTCATTGTTAACATCCTGACAACTTTTTACGCTTATAACTTTAAAGTCTGTTTCAAAATGTCCGCTCTAGTGCAATGATAGCGTAAAGATTGTTGCCCACGTTGTCAAACAGGAAACACAGCAATAACGATCCATGTGGTGGTACGGAACAGAAAAGCCAGAGCACTTGTTGTTATGTTTTTATTTATTTTATACACACGCACATGTGTATGTATATATGTATATATGGCCTTGCCCATAGTTTAAATTTGCCATTCTTTTTAAAGCAGGAGGTTTACACTGTAACAGACTTTCAGAAGTCTATTGAGGTTTAATTATATTGAACTGTAGGTGCAATATCATTTAAAAGTTCTTGAAAAGGCCACACCCTCAAAATCGCTGTATTTGTGGTGCCTTTGAGTTCCTCGCAGCTGGTTTAACCTTTTATAGTTGTTGCCGGTAAGAGGGAGAAAAGCAGCATTCCTGAAGCGACCTGCCACTCATTAAGACTCTCATAAAATGTCAAACAAATACAAATATGCCTGGAATCTACTACACACTGTGGAGCGCTTCTGGGAAAACAGCTATTGAGCACAGTTGGAAAATGGCACGGGGTTCCTCAAGCACTGGTGCTGCCTCCAGGAAAGGAAGAGACCAATGCACATTCTGGACATCTCTCTCCCTCTTTCTCTCTCCCTTTCTCTCTCCCTCTCTCCCTCTACCTCCCCCTCTTTCTCTCTCCCTCTCTCCCCCTCTCTCCCTCTACCTCTCCCTCTCTCTCTCCCCCTCTCTCTTCCCCCTCTCTCTCCCTCCACCCCTCCCTCTCTCCCTCTTTCTCTCTCCCTTTCTCTCCCTCGCTCCCTCTCTCTCTCTCTTCCTCCCTCTCTCCCTCTCTCTCCAAAGCATGACTGATTTTTTGCCAAAGCAATGATGGGTAAATTCCATCTTTACAATGAACATTTAAAACATATGTAAATAAAACAAAAACAACACAGTACTCTCTCTCTCTCCCTCTCCCTCTCTCTCTCTCTCCCTCTCTCTCCCTTTCTCTCTCCCCCTCTCTCTTCCACCTCTCTATCCCTCCACCCCTCCCTCTCTCCCTCTCTCTCTCTCTCTCTCTCTCTCTCTCTCTCTCTCTCTCTCTCTCTCTCTCTCTCTCTCTCTCTCTCTCTCTCTCTCTCTCTCTCTCTCTCTCTCTCTCTCTCTCTCTCTCTCTCTCTCTCTCTCTCTATGCCAGTGTATGGTAACTAAGCATATTGATGACAGTCTAGTCCATTAATCTAAATACAGTATGTGTATGAAGGTCCTGAAAGTCAAACAGCATATTCCAGTCTATATCTAGGTCAACAGGATTTACAAACAGGACTAATGCCCATCAACACATCAGTAAGAAATACCACACAGAGCAAATCTGCTATTTCTTACACCCACTGAGGGCAGAGTGTTGCAAGGGGAGGGGGGCTGGCTAATGCTTACACTCTGGTGTAGTTATTGTAGAAGACATGTCTGAGGCTACCTGGGTGCTTTTAACTTCTTAGTTTTAAAAAGTTACCAGGATGGAAGAGGGAGATCATTTTTGTTGACCTTGTTTGACAGCAGCTCCCATTCTCATCTGCTTGTGGATCAGGGTTTCGTGCCGTTTGTGTAAAGGTCACTCAACAGGAAAGCGTTTTTTGTTTTTGTTCTTTAGCGGTAGCGGACCTAGGACCCGGTGCGATCCAGCTGAGATTAACCCCAAAAATCTAATAGAAGTGATTGTACACAGCAAAAAGAATACATTATTTCGGGTAACTGTGATGTCTGAGATGATGCTAGGTTATTGTTTAAAGCACAAAAAGCCTTTTTATTGTTCTGCAGATCAAAGTGAAGGTGGATGAGTCTTTGAAGCTTTGTTTCCAATTTTAATAACTTCTTAACCTGCTCTATAAAAAATGTCCATTGTAAACTGGAATTGGCATGAAGCAGTGTGTAGTGTTTTATGATATTCATGCTCTACTGCACTGCATGTAAAATGTATGTTTTGCAGCAAATTTCATATTAAAGATTTTTATGACATTGGCTCAGTGCTAGAGGTGTCTGTGCCTTTGCTGTTACAGCACAACTGTTCCCTTATTTGATGTTTTTTAGGGCTATGTCAGTGTATTTGTTTGATTGAAAAATGTTGCTCTGTGCCAGTACAAGTTGTGCTGATGCAGAGATGAACGTTTTATCATTTGATTGATCACAGAAGTCATCTGGTAACAATATTAAATGTCCCTGGGGATATAGTGGAGCCTCAAACTGTACATACTTAAAAAGTCACCAAATTCCCCAGTTGAAGAAATAATGGAGAACAAGGTACTTTCGTATCAGTGATCTACATTTCACTTTTATTTATACACTGAATGTAGGTCGTAGGTGATCTGTTTTCAGTGGCACTCCTTAACATTTGAATTTTCCTGGAGAGTGGGTTGCAGCGTAACCAGTACAGTACTGTAAAGTCTGTGAAATGTGAACCACAATAGAAAGTACCTTGTTTAAAAAAAAATCCTACTTTTAGCCTTCTAATTCTTTTTAACAAAAGTGTAACGTGATACATTTGTCATTTTTCCAATGCATTTATGATTGCATGCTTAGCATTTCTTTTTTACAATGTGCTTACCCCATGCTTACCTTGCTTTACTAAGCTTTGCAATGGTATTCTGCTGTATTATTTAATACCTTTTAATGCACTACTGCACATTACAGCAGTTCTGCAGAAGTTTTATAGGTATACTGCATCCGCATAACATTAGTTCTCCAGTGCAGTGCTATGCAATCCAAAAACACATTACATGTCTCGCTAGGTTACAGTGAAAATGCACCGCTATCTGGTACAAGCACACTGCCAGCTGCCCTCGGCCCACATTCCTGGCAGCACAGAGAGAGCGTTTATATTAAGCTGAGATTGTGTCCCTTGATAAAGACTTCCTGCTCCTGCAGATGCTTGATGTTGGTAATAGAAGGGGGGAGTTGTAGATTTAGCACATCTGTGCTGGTAAAAAATACTACAGCTCCCAGAACAAAACAAAAGGCTGCTGCTGATTTCGAATGATTGCACAATTTTGGTGCAAGGGTTTTGGATGAAATCGATCGGTCTCCTGTTTCTTTCACCAATAATATTCAGTTCTGTGCAATTGCAATGACAGTACAAGGGTAGCTACAGTAGTATGGCTCTGTGGCAGTGCAGAAGCCCTACTGCTGTAAATGGTGTGGATGTGTGGAAAAGAGTGGCAGGGATTTTTTTTGTATCGTGGCTAATGCCCAGCCTACAAGTGATTTATTCTTTTGTTTGAATATTTTATTTTGGCCCTTGTGCCAGTTTATTTTGTTCCTGTTTTTGTGCTTGTTTTGTTCCCTGCTTGGGCCATGACGCTACCCTGTGGCGGTAGAGTGGGCTAGTGCCCCTTGTGACCCAGAGCAGTACTGCAGTTTAAAAAAAAAAATAGGCTTAGGATTCACTACAGATACAAAACAATACAAAAATCACAGCACATACCACACACCCCAAACTCCTCTCCCAAACCAAGGATTTTGCTTTCTTTTTATACATGTAGCCACTCCCCAATTATCACCAATTACCTAATTGGGGAATGGCCACACCTGTGACTGCTGGCAGGAATAGATTTAATCCCATCCCTGCCTTTTGAAAACCATGTCAGGATCGCTGGTTCCAATTCATTGGGTTGCCTCTGCATGGAATTGAACATTTGTTCAGGGTAATGCACTGATATTTTAATGATACGGTATTTTTAGGAACATTTCAGTAAATTGTTACTCCTTTATTTTTTTTTTCAAAACTGAACTTTCTAAGCTTTCATTTCTAACGTTTGTTTTATTTGTGATGCAGCCAAGACCCACCAAGAGCCTCTCATACTGCAGTCTGAAACCAAAACTTTTCAGTTGCTTTTAATCTTCCCTCTAAGGAGATTTGTACGGTAGCGACACAGTTTCTACAGTTACGGGCAGACCAGATCAGAGCAGTGATAATTACTCAGCAAGCGATTTAACCTGTGTTTAAATGGGGTTGAATTTCCCACCACTTGCTTGCTTACACTGTGCCTGCAGTCAGTCTCGTTTTAATGAAGACAAACGAAGCTGGTTAATTGCTGTTTGTGTACGGTATTCCTCTGGGGCAGGAAGGGGGAGTAGGGGAGGCAGTAATACATATTGCAATGAAAACAAACATTATGGAAAACACGCAGAGAGCCATAGTCAGTCAGGCGTGCTAATTGATTGAGCGGAGAAATACTGTCTGTCAGTAAATGGAAGCCTTTACCCTGTTCATTCAGTTCCGAGACAGGCGTCTCTAAGACAAGATCTCATTTGGAATGCTAGCACAACAGTTGAAGCTCGGGAAGCCTCTGCAATGCTGGTGAAAAGCAAGCAACTGAGATCTGACGGTGCGTCTAGCAATGCATCAATCTATGCATCGGACGCTCAATCAATCCAATCCTCTGTTTAAAGGGCGAATCGTTTCAAGTGCTTTTCTTTAATGTTCTTTGCAATCTTTGTGTTCTGTTTCTCCGATTAATGGGAATGTTCCTCATCTTCCTCTATAGTTCTCTAAACCTGGCCTCGAGCTTGCTTTGAGCTTGCTTGGAGTCCTAGTTCTACTATTGAGCAGATGAAGTCTGACATGGTTGGTGGCTCTTTAATCTTGTTAGAATGCACCAAAAAATGAGAACAATGATAATTACACAGCGAACCCATGATTAAACAGGGTGTCAATTCCCAGCACTGGCTTCCACTGTGTCGTAACAATAAAGAACAAAGAAAAGTACCTTATCTGTTCCAAATAGATATGGCCAAGCATTTGTTACTGCCTTTTCTTGCTAGTTGTCTCTGCTGTGTTTTATGTTTGCTCGTTCTAATCTGAATAGTTTGAAAGTGGTTAGTGTAATTCAGTCTGTATCTCAGCCTTTAAATGAATAACAGGTGAGATAAAACTTCAGTGTAAGAAGGCTTATCAGTGTCTTGCATTTGCAAATCATGATTAACATTACTGGAAAAGCAGATGTAGGCGAGGAACCGGGCTCTGGAGGAATAGGAGCTCAGTGGGTGCATGGCCAGTAAGATCGCTTCATATTTTGCCTTCCTAACCTGCAATCAAAGCCATTTGCACATAATATTCAATTTAATCTGTGCAGGTGTAGAAATACCAGAAACCAAGCCATGTGCCCCAAATCTTTATACAAACAGTAAGGAACAAGCGTTTGCATTGCAGTTAGTGGTGTACTTGCTTCACACACACAACTTCATGATTAGTTTGCTTGTTTGTTTTTGCACTTATGTAGTTCTGTCAAACTGGGACAGCATTAGTTCATTTAGGTGTACTGGATCCCCAATTTTCCTCTTTGTATGAACCAGAGGCTTGAGTGCGCACACTCACTATCAATTTAACACCAGGGTTGGAAGCAGTTTTGGGCGTCAATAACTTGCATTGCCAAATCACCCTTTCTTATTTGTATATGTTGATGCATAACAAGTCATGCCTCTGACATCCCAGAATCCCACAGCTACTTCAAATCAAACACAGTATTGTACATAAGCAGGCGTGTTCTATAAATACACAGCGTTCAAAGAAAAACAGTCACATACTGTACAGCTATACATTTTGTCAGGTAAAGGTGGCTTATAAAAGCTGCATAGTGTCATACGAGTTTAGGGGTTTGATGTTTAACCAAGGTGTGGTACTGCTCTTAATATTGCATTTATTTTTCTCTGGCTTTACGGCAGGCAAATCTTATTTAGTTCTTGGAAGTGTAGCCCTCATCAACACAGGGATCTTACAGTGGGTTTGTTCTGTATTTGCTTTATACAAAACCAGCCGATCTGATTGGACGAGCTATTGACTTGGTAGGTAACCTCTTGTGGGGATGTGGGACGGGGGGCTTGTTCGTTCTCTGTGTTGTTTGCGAAGGCCCTGCAACCCTCTCTTTGCAAATTATCCCTCAGAAACGGGAATCCTAGTCAGTTTAAAACACTGCAGGATAATGGTGCCAAGTTCTGAAGGTTTTGCAGCCACCCAAGAGCTGCAGCATCGGAGGACAACGCAGCTCTCAGGCAGCTTACAGGCAAGCCCGCAGGTGCCCGGCCAGACTACGGGGGTCACTGGTGCGCGGTGAGCAGAGGACACCCTGGCCGACCTAACCCTCCCTCCCCCCGGGCGGCGCTCGGTCAATTGAGTGCCTCCCCCTGGAAACTCCCATCCTCGGTCGGCAAAGGAATAGCCTGGACTCGAACCTGTGACGTCCACACTATAGGGCACATCCTGCACTCCACACGGAGCGCCTTTACTGGATGCGCCTCTCGGGAGCCCAGCAAAATAGTTTTAACTAATAAAGCTGCTGTTGTCTATTATTGACTACATGTTTGGAAGAAACATGTCTAAATCGCTTGGACACTGAATTGAATAGACTGTGCTGGTTTGTCTTGAGCTGTGGTGGTTTGACTCATCACTGTCTAATGTAAACTGAAATGGGTCTGTTACCATTGCAGCTTAGAAGACAGTCTCATGTTGCCCCTTTGCTTTACAAATGTATATTTGTCTAGTTTGTTTCCTGGGTCCCTCTTGGAAAACAAGCTGTTTGTGCCAACATATTGAGGTTTTCCTGGTGTGTAAAATACAATGTAAATAAGTGGTTGATACAATCCAGGGGGGGTGCTGTAAAATGCTTTTTAAAAATCCACCTGTGACTTTGTCAACGACAAAACTTATTTTTTTTGTTATGTTATTTCCTTTTACTCAATCAGTCACCCAGATGAATTACCCAATAATGACTTTGTAGTAGGAGATTTATTCATTGTTTTGACCCTTAAACCTCATAATTCCTGGCTCTGACTTTCATTTCCCTATCCCTTCATAGGAACCAGTCAACTAGGAAACCAGAACACCTATTGAGAGGAATCGCTCAGTATCAAGCAACTGGAAAGTTTAGTATCCCCCAAACTTGGAGTGCTTCCCCTTTCCTGGTACAGTGCCTTGCGAAAGTATTCGGCCCCCTTGAACTTTGCGACCTTTTGCCACATTTCAGGCTTCAAACATAAAGATATCAAACTGTAATTTTTTGTGAAGAATCAACAACAAGTGGGACACAATCATGAAGTGGAACGAAATTTATTGGATATTTCAAACTTTTTTAACAAATAAAAAACTGAAAAATTGGCCGTGCAAAATTATTCAGTCCCTTTACTTTCAGTGCAGCAAACTCTCTCCAGAAGTTCAGTGAGGATCTCTGAATGATCCAATGTTGACCTAAATGACTAATGATGATAAATAGAATCCACCTGTGTGTAATCAAGTCTCCGTATAAATGCACCTGCACTGTGATAGTCTCAGAGGTCCGTTTAAAGCGCAGAGAGCATCATGAAGAACAAGGAACACACCAGGCAGGTCCGAGATACTGTTGTGGAGATGTTTAAAGCCGGATTTGGATACAAAAAGATTTCCCAAGCTTTAAACATCCCAAGGAGCACTGTGCAAGCGATAATATTGAAATGGAAGGAGTATCAGACCACTGCAAATCTACCAAGACCTGGCCGTCCCTCTAAACTTTCAGCTCATACAAGGAGAAGACTGATCAGAGATGCAGCCAAGAGGCCCATGATCACTCTGGATGAACTGCAGAGATCTACAGCTGAGGTGGGAGACTCTGTCCATAGGACAACAATCAGTCGTATACTGCACAAATCTGGCCTTTATGGAAGAGTGGCAAGAAGAAAGCCATTTCTTAAAGATATCCATAAAAAGTGTTGTTTAGAGTTTGCCACAAGCCACCTGGGAGACACACCAAACATGTGGAAGAAGGTGCTCTGGTCAGATGAAACCAAAATCGAACTTTTTGGCAACAATGCAAAACGTTATGTTTGGCGTAAAAGCAACACAGCTCATTACCCTGAACACACCATCCCCACTGTCAAACATGGTGGTGGCAGCATCATGGTTTGGGCCTGCTTTTCTTCAGCAGGGACAGGGAAGATGGTTAAAATTGATGGGAAGATGGATGGAGCCAAATACAGGACCATTCTGGAAGAAAACCTGATGGAGTCTGCAAAAGACCTGAGACTGGTCTACAATGGAATGGTTCACAAATAAACATATCCAGGTGTTAGAATGGCCAAGTCAAAGTCCAGACCTGAATCCAATCGAGAATCTGTGGAAAGAACTGAAAACTGCTGTTCACGAATGCTCTCCATCCAACCTCACTGAGCTCGAGCTGTTTTGCAAGGAGGAATGGACAAAAATTTCAGTCTCTCGATGTGCAAAACTGATAGAGACATACCCCAAGCGACTTACAGCTGTAATCGCAGCAAAAGGTGGCGCTACAAAGTATTAACTTAAGGGGGCTGAATAATTTTGCACGCCCAATTTTTCAGTTTTTTATTTGTTAAAAAAGTTTGAAATATCCAATAAATTTCGTTCCACTTCATGATTGTGTCCCACTTGTTGTTGATTCTTCACAAAAAATTACAGTTTCATATCTTTATGTTTGAAGCCTGAAATGTGGCAAAAGGTCGCAAAGTTCAAGGGGGCCGAATACTTTCGCAAGGCACTGTATCTGTGGTCCATTCCAGGAGATTACTGGATGGGTTGATGGAGATTCCATCATGACATCACTGCTCTCCCACACTGCTGCTAAATGGTGCTAGCAACAGCCCCTTACCAAAAATGCGCTAAATAACGACATGGTTTTCAATGTTTTGTTTTTTCTTCCAAGGGTAAATTTGCTGGGAAAGAGAGAGAGAGAGAGAGAGAGAGAGAGAGAGAGAGAGAGAGAGAGAGAGAGAGAAAGAAAGAGAGGGAGAGAGAGATAGAGGGAGAGAGAGAGAGAAAGAGAGAGGGAGAGAGAGAGAGAGAGAAAGAGAGGGAGAGAGAGAAAGAGGGAGAGAGAGAGGGGGAGAGAGAGAGAGAAAGAAAGAAAGGGTTTATTATGCAGCTGCATTATGATCTCAGAGGACTTAAACTTGCTGCACCACCTGATGCAATTCATTTACTCAACTGGACCTCGACGTTTAATACTTCTCAAGGTCACCTGCATGCTAGACAGTTCTGGAAATTCTGGAAATCTGAGAATTCGTCACGGCCCTAAATTAAATTGGATCGCGTTGCTATAGCTGTGGCAGCTCAACAAAACAACTTAATAACAAGGTTCTGCCTAACTTGGGTGTCTCAGGGTTTACAAGCATGCTGCAGATACCGGAATGTCATCCCAATAATAGATTTTGGAAGTTTTTCTGTAAGGGTTGTCCAACTTCCAAGTTTCTAAATTAGCGATTCCCTCTCCCTCCCGTCCCCTTCTCGGAATGGTTTAACACAAACAGGCTGATTGTATAGGAGATAAGAGAACAGTATTACTCCGAAGTGACCCTTGCAAGACTATTAGTCACACATATTGCACAGTGATCCCGAAGAAACAGCGCACTGGTACTGCAGTGGATTACAACCAGTGTGGCATACCATAGCTTTGTCAAAATATGGATAGACTGTATGCCACACTGTGGTACTATTCTGTCAATGGCTTATGCATTGCCAGAGTTAGGGTTAGGGTTAGGGTTAGAGTTAGGTACTGGATCTTATAATTAAGTAATAGTGATAGTAGTTTTGTTTCTAGACCTTGTGTGCTGGCCTTGATTTCCAATAGCTTCCACATATGCTTCAACTACTGCTTGTGGGTTTCGTGCCTTATTGTTGGTGTGGGTAGCTGCATGCTAACCTTTGCCTTAACCATGTTTTAACATAATCGTCAGTGTTTGAACAATACCAGTGGCAGGCTGAATAATCTGATGGACAGAAGCAACGACACTGCTGTTGTTAAGAGCACTAGTCTTTTGGCGTTTCAGCATTTGGGGTGTATTTTTCTTGCTTCTCAATGTCGCATCCTGAAATACAGTGCACTTGTCTTTCAATTCAAGAAACAGTAAAGTGTTTTTTTTGTTTGTTTTTTGCTTTTATTTTACTCTACATGTTATTTGTATAGTGTTCATTTTTTTCATACTGCTCATCATTTGCAAGCTGTACAATTTTTACTTGTCAGACAAAAAGGTGCGATCCGGCACAAACGAATTCCTGTGCATTGCTACCATCGCATTTCTGTACAGAAGCACTGCAATGCTACTGAAGTGCCTCTGCATTAGCATTCAGAATTATTTGTTGTTTAGACTGGTGCGGCTAAGACTCTGATCATGACAGCACCCTGATGATTGATGGATATCTTCAACGAAATGAACTGAAACACATTACTGTACATTGTACTGTACATTGAAAGTCGCTTCTTTTAATAAGGGAACCTAATTTGTTTTGTTTTTTTAAATGCATTTCAAAACTATGAAGTGTTTGACAGTCCTCTATTTATCTTGACTGTAACTATTATATGAGGTGACTCAGAGATTTTACGGGAGGATCACTTACACAATAATACAAAAATTAGCTCTAATTCTGTAATAAAGTGTCTTTCTCGGCATCTTCCAGCTGGAAAACATTGGCAAACGTCTTTCTTTAAAAAAATAAATTGCAACAAAACATTAAGCGTCAGTGTTTTTACTGTAAAAGCTAATTCATTGGATTGTGTGCTGCAGTTTCCACTTCCTCTTATTAAGCTGTGTGGAAGATTCCCCTTCATTTAGGTAACGTATCCCAGTATAAGAACCATGCAACATGTGTGAAGAGTCATGACATATCATTACAGCACAGTGGGAATTGTTTTACTTTGTATTATTAAGTCATTTAATTAGTCAATTTCACTCATCTGCTTTGGCCTCCTTATTGAACCCTACATGCACAATCCAGTATGTAACAACAGGTACTGAAGTGCTGTTGTGCACCTGTTGAGTTTCCTTATCTGAATTAAACAAGTGAAATTATCATATGAATAATTTTATATCAAACATGTTTCTTACTGCTACACTGCCGGAGGCACTAACCGGAATGTGAGTCTGTTTAACAGCCTGATACAGTTTGACCTCACTTCTTGCACACTAAGTGATGCATTGAGTGACAAAATAAAAAATAATGTTGATTCTCTGTGCTGTTATGTGCATAGAAAAAGACAACAACTAATGACCTTCATCCAATAGCAAAGCTGTTCAAAACAACTGATCTAATGAACAATGGCCCTAAGATGAGATATTCAGATTATCCTGGCAGATGAGTTCTGCACTTCACACTGTCTGGAAATACACAGCGGAATTTCCCCCCAAAAAAAGCACCTAAATATACTCTGTATAAATCCTCATCTCACTGACAAGTTTGTAATTGAAGCCAGGTCTCTGTATATATCATAGCGGGTCTATGTATGATATTGTTTTCTAAATGGCAGTCTGCAGTCATGCCGAGACTAGACTAGTCGCCAGCCTCTTTAGCTTGCCTCAATCAGCATGAAAAAGACTATTGCACATTGAAACATCCCAGAGACGAGCCTCCGCAGCGAGATAGAGGGGGAGGAAAGGGAACAAGGGTTCTCGGAACTTCATTCTGTGAAATTTACGAGCCATCGTTCCTTTAAATGAACTTTTTTTAAACTTCCTTATAATTGATATTTTCATATGTGCATATAGGTGTCAATTATCTGTAATGAACTTCACCCACTCGGGTTCGTTGCCCCTTTAAAAATTGACCCAGACACAGAAATTGGGGGTTCAGCGCTTCCGCGCACTTTTAATAATCACACAAAAACAAAATAAACACAAAACAACACTTAGCTCCTGCGGAGCGCTAACTAAAACTTCCGCGAGCACCCTGACTATAAAGTGGGACGGCTAAGCCGTTTCCCCACAACACAAAACAAAAACACACAGTATTTTCACAAAACCCTTACTTTTTCCCGTGGCTGCTTGGACACAGAACACTCTACCTGTCTCCTTCTATACAGCAGCCCTGTGCAGACTGACTGCACCTCTTATATACCCTGCACCTGGTCCTAATTTAACAATAATTACCAGGTGCAGGGGATAATTAACAATTAACCCAAATGTGCATTCGCACATGTTTTCTTCTATGCAGGGAGGATTAACCCCCTCCCTGCTGTGTTACATATCCTTAATAAAGTTCTGTTGGTGTTGGGCCAAATTTGGCTATACCTTACCAGGAATCTAGATTTTGATTTATATGTAAAACATTTACTTTCGTGGTGGGAATTGGCAGGAGTCTAGTCAATTCGGCTTCATTTACGTTGTAAACAGAGTAGGTTTTAGTTGAAGGACTAACAGCTAATGAACACTAACTAACAGGTGAATGATCTCCACTTCAGTGTTTTTGATATGCTTGTCTCAGATTCTTGGCTATGAAGAGGCACTGGGCATATCTTTAAACATTTTCAAGAAACATTTTGCCTTTAGCCAATCAGGAGAGACTCTGTGAGCACGAGTCATCGATCATGTGACTATGCAAGATGGTGACTTCAACAGAAAATGACTTGGTTTGGAATCCAGCTGTAATCTGTCGTTGTGTTGATAAATATGCCGACACACTGTAGTGTGGGTTATTCGTGGTCCTACAAGCCTCAGCAGCTTATTTAAAAGGTGTCTGTTCCTGAGCGTTACCTTCTTTTACAAGGTTTATTGCAGTTAGAAGCGCAGCACCATTCAGGCTTTCTTCTGTGTTTGGAGCGTGCAGCAGTAATGACCCAGTGCTGCTTGAAAAATGACCCATTTTTGAAGAAAGATGTTTCTTCATGTACACGGGGCTTTAGTGTCTCAGTTTTATTACATTAACATATTTTCTCTGTAACGCTTATAAAATATTCCTTATTTTGTTTATTTTCTTATATTAAAACCGTGTCTCCGACAGGCTTCGATTGCCTAACTTCTCTAGAAATACAGGGCTGGCACTCCTTGTGCCAGCCCCATATTCAAATGCAGGTGGATGTTTGTTTTCAGTGTTTGTATGAATGAGAGGTGTTGTGAATCACCCTACAGGGTTGGGACATGCTCATTCAGTTTACACATGTGAGGGCAGAGAAACAAATTAGCTGTGGAAACATTGACAGGGAAATCACTGCTGCTAGGAAACTTCTTGAATATCCTCAGGCAACTTTTATTGGCTCCACACACAACCAAACACTCGCACCAGCCTTACTGTAAAGGACTGAGTCTCGTTGACTGAGACAAATATAATATAATGTTAGAACTTTAGATTACATGGCCTACTTACCATGGAAACAACTTGGTAATTACTTCTGGTTGAGTAAGCATTTAATCGCCACAGAGTTGCCATGTAATTACACCAGGTAAAAACAACACAGTGGTTACCTTATAAGAGCAGGAACCATCAGTTAATAACCAGTTACAACAATGTAATTACATGGCTATTACACAGTGCCACCAGTGTACCATGCTGTAGTGGAAACTAGGATAAAGCCCAACCTCCCGTTCATTGTGTCCTCGTCAATAAAAATGTAGCGAATAACAGTAATTTATTACAGACATTTGTTGAGACCAGAAATTCTGTTTGTAATTAAGTTTTGTCATGTTTATAGTGGTTAAGAGTTGCGTTAGTCAGGAATTTTTACATTGTGGAAAACCCTGTTCATTTGTTAAGAGAGACTGAGAAAAAGGTGTGTTATGTTTGGAAGAAATGAAACACAAACCAGTGTTGTGAAAATCATTAGTGAATAAGAGCTGGGATTTTCCCTTGTAGTTTACCGCGTTACATTTTTACAGTAATTTTATATTTTCTTACTGTATCATTAAGTAGGGTTTTTATTATGCCCAGGCCCAGCCCTTATTACATAAAATTATATACTTTTATTGCAAGGCTGAGCAGTAAACAGGTCAGATTAATGAGTTTATAAGTAACACAGTTACCCCCTCCAAACTGACATTACCATTAATTCACCGCTGTTACTGTTAGCTATGCAGGGCCGAGTACAAAGGCCATGTCGTTTATCTAGCAGGCCACCATGGAGGGTGTATCTCCTATTCTGACCTTTTTTAATGATTACTGTGTCTTAAATGGGTGGTAGAGCATTCTCTACAGTGAAATGCCCCAATAGTGCTTTGTTTTTTGTCCTCTAGTGAAATCTGTCTTACCATGACTGAAAGTAATTAGCTTTTTTTTAAACAGAAGTGTCAGCTACTGTACACACACTGTAGATATGTCACATTTTATGATCCAAAAACTTTACATAGGTTCTGTAGAAATCTGCATGTAGTAATTCTATAGACTCTTCGATAGAACTCTACAGGTTTTGAAAGGGAGATCTTAGATTGAAGGTTCAATCTTAGCGGCAGTTCTAAAGAATTGGTTTGTGATACAAGGAAGTCAGTGCCAGTGTAGAAATAGACTGGTGTAGTAAAAACAAAAGACGAGTCACGTGGCTTCCAAAGAACAGCTGTGTCTGCTTGTAATTCTGTGGAATCCCTCTCTCTCTGTCTCAACTTCTCTAGAACTGTAGGAGGAGCCGTTTTCTTTTGTACTAATAATCACCTTCATACACAACAGGAGTGGGCAGCTTTTCATTTGCAAACCAGTGTAAAAGAAAAAAACAAAGAAACCACCTTGCATAATCCAAACAATTCAAGTGTACCGTGTCTTTCTAATATCGAGAGAGAGATAGTATTGACAGATAACTGGCATACAGAGAGTACAGTGGAAAAAAACATTTTCACACCTCAAGTTTCAGTGTTTATAGTTTTGTACAGAGAGTTCCAAGCTTTCCTTCTTTCTGCGGTTTGTCGAATGGCCTGAAAAGAGGCCGCTTGTTAATCTTTAGTCCCCCTGACTGGTAAGCGGGGTTACAGCGGCAGTGCGGGTGTCAATTTAGAAATTTAAAACTGGGTAAAAAAAAAGAAAAAAAATTGAAAAGATATCTTTTTAAAGTCTGTTTTTGTTTAGGGACCCCCAATTGAAAACTGAGGAAAAAGTCAAATCCCAAACGTGAAAGAGAAACTGTACTGCAGATATATTGAAGAAGAAAAGTCATTAATAAACTAAAACACACTACTTTAATAATCAGCTACAACGCTTATCAATTACTTTTCTTTTTCATTCAGTATTTCGAATGATTGATGAGTACCCTGGTGGATCCTGATTCTTCTTTGATACAGAGCTGTTCGCTGTTTTTGAATTCTCTCTCTCTCTCTCTCTCTCTCTCTCTCTCTCTCTCTCTCTGTATGTGTGTGTGTGTGTGTGTGTATATATATATATATATATATATATATATATATATATATATATATATATATATATATATATATATATATATATATATATATATCAGGATGTTTTTGACAAAAGCTCTTCTACAGTTCTGTAGGAATCAAAGTAATCTTTTTTTTTTTTCAAACATATGTGTATATATTTGTTTTGGATCAAAGGACACTTACTGATCCTTCTGTTCCACCAAGCTGTGTAGGGAATTGCTGGGGTAAGAGGGAAAAAATGATTGGACATTCTAAATTGGGGTGAAAATAGGGGAGAAGATGAAGCTCCTTTTTTTGAAGAAAATAAATAGCATGTGTTATCACAAACAGGCACTCTGTTCTGTCAACAGCACCCAGTGCTACAGGACCCCCTCACACGGGTTACTGGAGAACACTGGCCTGATTTCCTGCGGCCCTCTGACCCTGCCAGGGGGAGGGGGTTGAAAGGTTGTGTCCTTGCTGTTTCTGTTCCAGTAAAATGAGGTAGAACTGAGAAGTGCAAACAGATTTGTTAGTCAAATCAGTATCCTGTTAGTGTAAAGAGGCAGGGCAGGCAGAAGACAGCATGCCTGAGAACAGCAGTGTACAAAAATGAAAATGGGTTTCAACTAGATTAAACCTCAGTTAAAAACAATTTAAAAAAAAAAATGTTTTAGGTTTATACTAGAGTACCTACTGTATCTGCTGGTTTAATCTTGCACTTGTAGCTGCTGTTACTACTGTCACATTCCTTGGTGTTTCATAACCAGGCCTTAATTGACAAGGCCTTGTTGTCAGGAGCCACCAGTTGCACAACTGGACCGTCATTCAAATGAAAACAATAACAAGTTAAGAAAGAGTTTGAACATAAAGTCCTGCCTGCAATCTACAGTGGGGGTGATAGTGGGGAACTGGGTTTCAAATCCCAGCACAGTAGGACTGGCTATCTACTGTTTAAGTCACAGTTCCCAACACTTTGCTCAAGTCTACCCAACAATCGAATTCTGTTTCGCTCATCACTGAGCTGCTTGTTTGTAACGGACCTTGTGCACCTCATCAATCCAGTTTGTTTATTTCTCTAAAGAAAGTTCCAGCTGTTGGAAGACCTGCAACCGCCCCACCGCTCCCCCAATGTGATCATCACTAAATCAAACGCAAAGGCATACAAGCTCAGGAAACAAACCCGAACTGCAACATGTTTTATTCATACAGCATTTTCTAGTACTGTTATACCGGCTCCCTCTCACCAGCACACAAACTTGCCGAAACCATATATTGTCATGGCTAAAAGGTATAATGATGTGTAACAAAGCATGAAGCATAAAAAGTGTGAGGTTAAAAAAAAGCCAAATTGAAATTACTCCACTGAAGTGTGCTCAGCAGTGCCGATGTGATTGTGGAAAGCCGCAGGTCTCTCTAACTCAGCAACAGGCTAGCAATGCTTGTCATGTTACTTGTCTTCCTTTACTTTTGGTAAATGTTTTTATTTTTTTTATGTTTTGTCGGTGCGCTCTGGTTAAGGTGTACTCCACTCGTTTCCCCTCACGCTCGGCTCACACAGGAAAGAAGAAACACACTCCGCTCTGCTCTGATTTCCTGACTCTCAGTTCAGTGAAAATAAATGCTGGTTTTTTTTTTCGGTAACTGTAGCAACAGAACATTTCAGGGCGTGTAGCGTAGAGTAGCACGTCAAACCTCATGGCTGAGAGGCTAGTCAGCCTGCCAGGAAGACAGACGCTCCTCTCTCTCTCTCTCTCTCTCTCTCTCTCTCTCTCTCTCTCTCTCTCTCTCTCTCTCTCTCTCTCTCTCACACACACATAAACAGTCTGACACGTTTTTCAGGCTGTTAATAGGAGAACCTCAAGATTTCTCTGCAGCACAATTACATTAATATATTTTCATACAGTAGCTAATATTAATGGTTCAATGCAAAAGATACTGCACACTGTAGATAGCTTTCCATGCAACAAACCTTCAGTAGATCCTCTTTTTTTTTTTTTTTAATTGCACACTGTACTAAAAAGTATTGACAAAATATTTATTTTGCAGGTGCCTTTATTCTGGTGTTTTTTAAGAAAACTGTTTGTGCCACAGGTAGAAAATATAGGAGGCTGTGTGGTCCAGTGGTTAAAGAAAACGGCTTGTAACCAGGTGGGCCCCGGTTCAAATCCCACCTCAGCCACTGACTCACTGTGTGACCCTGAGCAAGTCACTTAATCTCTTTGTGCTCCGTCTTTCAGGTGAGACGTAATTGTAAGTGATGATGCAGCTGATGCTTAGTTCACACACCCTAGTCTCTGTAATTCGCCTGGGATAAAGGCGTCTGCTAAATGAACAAATAATAATTATAATAAACCTGGTGCAGAGGAATGCAAAGCTCCCACAAGAACCAAGCCTGTCAGCAGTATTCTTTCTTTACAATTGTATGTACTTGCATGATCCCTTTCGGGTAATTTCAAGGTCACATCAGTGTAGGAAACTACGAGAAGACTTTACCCAGCACTGCAGCAGAGATTCAAAGGGCTGAAATGAAGATTCTGATACTGTTGGCTATTAAAAAAACTATCTTTATGACTGTCTCTGCAAACAAATGAGATAAATATTCATGAAAGCACTCCCTCTCTCCCTCAATCTCTCTCTTTGACCGTGCAGCAAATGGCTCACATAATTTTGCTGAGCTCTGAGAAACCAGAGATTGCCATAAAGGACTTACAGTACTCTTACAGTAAGTATTCAAGGCCATTGGGAACACACACACACACACACACACACACACACACACACACACGCACACACACTATACTGTACATGCAGCTCTGGGATATCCAATCATAGCAGATGCCAGCCAAGCAGCTGGAGGTGATTCAAGGAGCATTCCAGCGTTCCTGGAAATATATTCTGCACAGCCCAGAAAACACAATGAAGGTGGAAACCATGTGTAACAACCATGTGCACATAAACTGCCTGTGCCTAATGACCATCAGGGTAAGGAAGTAGTACTGCAGGCCAGGAAAAAGCAGCCCCTTAGAATAACACAATGGTCATATCTGTAAGGAAACTGCATGTTGTATGTATTTGTGTGTGTGAAGGAGCACACACAATAAGGATTTAAGCAGAATTTAACAAGTTTCCTTTGTTGATTCCAATAATCAACAGTCGCACCTTTACAGCTAAATCGTTCTCATTATAGATAATAAGGAGGCCTCTTGTTATTAACAGAAATGAAGCAATAATTAGTTACCAATTTGTGGAAGAAAGCATCGGACACAGCGTTGATGTGTGTTCATGGAGGATCTTCATTGCTTCTCAAATGCACCTCCATCTTTTCATTAACTCTTTCTTTACATATCCAAGGTGACTGAGTGGGTTAACACACTCGCTTTTATGACTTTGCACTTGGACCTTATAGTGGTGGTCCCAAATACAAACGCTGCACAGTTCTTCACTGGGAACTTTTGTTGGCAGCCTCCTAAAGAAAGGTTAAGGGTTTCATATGGCATGGAGACTGAACTCCTTCCTAAGTAAGCCTATTATCTGTATAGTCCAGCTAACACACTAAGCATAGGGACCCATATACAGTAGAAAGATCAAACTCCTGAGTGTTCACCAATACGCCAGGCACTTCAGAATAAAATGTTGTGTCTATATAGATAATATCAGTCATTTCAGCATCTGCTTTGGCCGGGTTCTAGAGAAAAAGGTTTTACTAAGGATCATGGCAGACCTTGAATACACACAGTACAGTAGCTGTTCCAGTGAAGGCTGTAGCTCAACGTACTGCATTATTTCCCTGTTAGATACATCACAAAGTCATACTGAGATCTAAAAGCACGTGGCTAACCAGCGCTAGTGTGGTGTTGAGCTCATCTTTTCTACAAACCTGAGCTGGTAAGAATAGTAACTACTGACTAACACTTTGTAAAACGTGTCAATTTATAGAGAAGCGTGCACACAGATGCACTAACACAGACGCACCGATGTGTACACATGCATAGTCAACCACAGAGATCAGGAAACTTTGTAAGTCACCCTGCTCTTTGATCTCTTCTGTGCATTAGACAGCACAGTGGGTGTCTGAATGCAGTACACAGAACCTCAAGGCACTTCTGTTTAATCGCTTAGCTGATTGCTGTAGTGCCGGTTTAACAAACATTTCATGTGTGTGTGTGTTTTTTATTACCAAGGTGTGTAAACTGAAAGAAAAAAAAACCCTTAGATTCTATACTGTCATCTTACATCAAAGTGTACCCAGAGTCTGATTTCAGTTTGTACTGTTAGAGCTCTAAATTAGGCACTGGAATTACCCACAGATGATTGATTTGTCTGGTACTAAATCAATCTATACAAGAGCACCTGTTCTATAGAGAATAATTCTCAATCATCTTGCTGGGTGACCGAATACCAGTATTGCAATCTGACAGTGACGTTAGTGTTAGGGTTAAATTAGAGGTTTTAGGTAAGGGTTAGGGTTATGTGTTGAGCTGTAGTTTGCATGTATCCACATCCTTACATAATCACTATGAGTACCATTGCCCTCCCTCTGTGTCGCTAGGCATGTCGTATGCAGACAGGCTAAAAGAACTGAATCTATTCAGTCTTGAACAATGAAGACTACGCGGGGATCTGATTCAAGCATTCAAAATCCTAAAAGGTATAGACAATGTCAACCCAGGGGACTTTTTTGACCTGAAAAAAGAAACAAGGACCAGGGGTCACAAATGGAGGAGGCTGTGTGTTCCAGTGGTTAAAGAAAAGGGCTTGTAACCAGGAGGTCCCCGGTTCAAATCCTACCTCAGCCACTGACTCATTGTGTGACCCTGAGCAAGTCACTTAACCTCCTTGTGCTCCGTCTTTCGGGTGAGACGTAGTTGTAAGTGACTGCAGCTGATGCATAGTTCACACACCCGAGTCTCTGTAAATCGCCTTGGATAAAGGCGTCTGCTAAATAAACAAATAATAATAAAGGGCCATTCAGAATAGAAAATCGGAGGCACTTTTTTACACAGAGAATTGTGAGGGTGTGGAACCAACTCCCCAGTAATGTTGTTGAAGCTGACACCCTGGAATCCTTCAAGAAGCTGCTTGATGAGATTCTGGGATCATAAGCTACTAACAACCAAACGAGCAAGATAGGCTGAATGGCCTCCTCTCGTTTGTAAACTTTCTTATGTTCTTATGGTTTCGCAGACCCTGATTAGCACTAATCTTGGACTAAATGATCGCTTATCTAAATGTTATCTTATGCAAGAGTAGTGCTGATCGGAGTCTGTGAAACCAGCCGTTTGTTTCAGTGATTAAACTACAGTTGCCCTGCAGCTGCCTAATTGAAAGCCCTATCAGTTAAATAGAGGTCATCAACTCTAGCCATTCCGAGGGCTCATGTTTGGGGTGAATGGATGGATGGATGGATGGATGGATGACTGTTTTCCAGGCAGACCTTGGAGCAGCGAGGCTGGGAAGGGAAGGAGCTCAATTCATTGATTGTGAGCAGAGCCGCGCGATGTGGGGGAGGGGGTGCTCTCACTATACAGCAGACTGTGAATGACTGAGCAGTGCTACCTGATCGTGCTCACTGCCTCTCTATAACTCCTGTGTTTCTCTCTCTCTCCTTTCTCTCACCCTCTCCCTCACATGTTCTCTCCTCCTCTCTCGATCACTCCCTCTCCCATTCTTTTACACTCGCTCCTTCTTTCCCAGGCTTGCTTTCTACCTCTCTGACTGTCTTGTAAAGCTGTTTGAGTGAACAGTAAAGTAGAACACAACTGATAAAACATACAGAGGGTACAGAAGCGTTTATTTTTAAATATTATGCATTGAGAATAGTTGTAATGCTATAATGTTGCACATATAAACATACAAAGGGTCCCGCGTGTAGCAGTTGACTAGTAAACAGGAGACGCTGGAAGTACTGTACTGGTTTCCTGGCGATTGTGTTTGCGTGTGTCTGAAGGGTGCGGTTGATCACATTTCTTGTTTGTTTTTTTTTGTAACTTCTGTTTGGATGTAAAACAATAAACATGTGAGAGTCAAGCAACATGCACACAAAAAAAAAAGCCTTTCCAGTCTGCGTGATAGACAGGGCCCCAAACTTTAAAGAGTGATTTACAGATAGCAGGGAAATGACCTCCTCAATTGTAAATGTTTTACAATAAATGGGTAGCTTGCCTGCAGTGGAAAATCGTGCCCTTTGGCTTTCAACTTTGCAAAAAGACTACATGGCTGTAACTAATTCATCAGTGTCGGTGTCGTAGAAAAATTCCGGGGCTGGTTAACTGCTGGGTTGAAACGTGACGAGTTGAGTGTGACCCACAGTTTTTTAAACTTTGAAAGTGAATTTATATATCTGCATGGATCCTGCAGATTAAACAGCCAGGTGTTTACTGCAGATATCCTGAATTAGAAATCCTCCCAGCTTAAAGAAACCCAACTAGATAGCCCTGTCTTCAGTGGTACACTTGTTTGCAAACTCTATGCATTGTATATAAAGTGCGCAGTTATGCAGGTTAAAGCATTCTATATAGTATTATAAATCACATATCAGAGATCACAGGAAGTATTTGCCAAAATTCAAATACATCTTGTCCTGTGCACAGATGTGTTTTTGCTAGGATAGTACCCAAGAGGCTCTTGTTATACACAGGGTGCCTGTTATGTTAAAATAATTGGTATATATTACGCAACCTGGAAATATGTAAATAGTTGGCCATAGACATCCTGTTGTGTTAGCAACCAGACCCGTTGTTCCCACGCTAGGAAGAACAGAACTCTTGTTGGGGTGCCCGCTTTCATGCAAACTTTCTGCTTCCATTATCACACCACCTGCTTATTCAGTGTGTACAAAGCAGGTGGTGTGATAATGGCGAAATCCTGGCAAAAAAAATACATGTTAAAGAATAGAGAAATGTAGTAAATTATGACAAAAGCATATAAGGGAAGTGATACATTACTGTGCAAGTGGATTGCATTTCTCACTTTTTGTTAAATACCCCAATCCTTAGGGCAACATGAAAACAGTTTTGTAATTGTAATTTTGCACTGTTTTTTCACTTTATGGTCCATGGGTTTAATATTTTAATATAAGGGGAATCGCCTAGAGCGCTGGTCAGAACGCACTGCATGGAAGGGAGGGTCTTAACAATTGTATTGTTTATTGTTGGGCCATTTCTGGCCGTTCGCCACGAAAACTAGGTTACTTTAATTCTAACAGGAAATGTAAAAAAAAATATTTTGCTGCCTTTATTATTGTTTTTATTTTTCAAATAATAACTTTTTAGACCGGGGTGTCCTCAGGGGTTCGTGGTTCTCAGCTCCCAATGACAGAAACAGAATAACATCTTGGCGAAATGTCAGAAAACATTATTAGTATTATAGTTGCTGCATTTTCCAGTAGCGTTGGTGTATCTTAGTTAATGACGGGGTTTCTGGGATGTGAAATTGGGGGGTGGGGGTCTGAGACCTAAGAGAACTAGTTTTACACAAATCTCTACCGATACAAAGGGCTGGAAATCAAAGCGAGAAAACGCATCAAAGGGCTTCGATCGATCCTTGACAATAAGCTGAGTCACCCAGCTTTTCTTTGTCGATAAAATAAATTACAAAAAATAAAGGGGTCCTAAATGAGCAGGCACAGGAAGTAGAGTGGTGGCTTTATGAGTTTCACACCCAGCAGCTCCTCGCTGTTTCACTGGAAGCACACCGTGGCATTCTACCCCCTGGTGCTGATTCATAGAAAGCAGAATAAACAGAGAGGGCCTGCTATAAACAGAGCTGCTTTACAGGAAGCGCTCGTAGCGAGGGGGCATACGTGACGCTGGGGTGAAATGAATCACCAGCACACATCCAGAGCTTGTGGCAAGCTGAAGGTTTTTTTTTCATACATACCTACCTTTTTTTCATACATACTTACCTGCCATGCACTATTGTCCTCTATATCAGTACATGCAATTAGCTTGAACCACTTTCATTTGTTTTTTTTGTGTTTGCATGGAGGAACGGGAGGGGTGGAGGAGAGGGTAGAATGTGTCAGTTTTGGAAACCTAGCAGTCAGCTGCTCCTGCACTGGAGCACTTGTGAGTAAAAGAAGAAAAAAAAAATTGGTCGCCTGTACTTTTTCTTTGACAGCAAGCCAGAAGTTCACATAACCACTATGACAAGAACTCTTGCTGTAGCAGATAGACACAGAACTAAAGGAAAGGTTCACTGAGATTTAAATTAACAGTCATTTAACATTTTCCATGCATATACTTTACATAGAATGTAGTTTCTCTGTTTTTTTTTTTAGGTTATTTTTTTAACATGCTTTACCGTTACTCTGTGCTTGCCTATGCTGTGCTTTTACAATGGAACAGCACAGTCAACTTTAAAGCTGAAACCGAGCTTTTAATAAACACGAGAATATATGCATGAGTGGCTTTTCAAGCGTTTCCCTGTTTTCTTTACTGTGCTTGCTTTGTGGTTTATCAGTGGGTAGAATTTGTACTGTTGCTCCAGGTCCACCCGTCTTCACCCTGCTTGAGTTGTACCTTCTCATAAACAATTAACTACTGCTACCTGTTTTCCCATACTCCACCCCAGTTGTTTCTAATGCAGATTCTAGCCCCTATTGTAAATAAAGTGAGTCTTCTTTAGACAACAGGTATTAAGGTGCAGTTTACTTGTGGTGGAACTTCGGTATGATGGATGTTGCATGTTACACACGAGTAAAAGCACTAAATGATAGTACTGAAGCATATGGGTTTAAGAGCTTTTAGAAAGCTGCCTAACATTGATCCCTTGGGAATACGAATCCAAATGAGTTACTGTTACAGTCGAACAGGAATGGAGACACCTGGATACTACCATCATTACCACAGCGCTTTGAACTGTATTGTACACAATGCTTTCTGTTTCTAATGAAAGCTGTGAATCAAAGGGATATAAACACACACACACACAATAGTTTGAATTTCTTTAAAAAATAGTGCTCTTTTATTATAAATTATTGAAATATTGTATAAATATAAATATGTGCAAAGTTTTTGACATTTCTTTTGTGGTTTTGTTTTTTTGAGATCTTCAAGCTTGTACTTCCAGACGTCAAGACTGGAGCTTCAGGTGAAATTTTTACAAAACACAAAAAAAAATAAAACTAAAAAAAAAACTAAAAAACAACATCAATAAGGAGGTTTTTTTTTCTTCTTTTTTCACATACAATGTAAACATTTCTCTTCAGGTTTAAAAAACAAAATACACCACAACAGAACTGCTATGAACAGAGAAGGGAATGCAGGCTTCCCATGAATACATTCAACAGTGATTGTAAGAGAAATGCTGCCACATTTGTTTTGTACACTTAAGAAAACAACGCTGATGCACAAAAACAAAAAACAAATACGTTTTCATTTACAATTTATCAGGGATTTATTTATCTCACAAGTTTAAGCTGGAATGTCACTCTGAATCAATACATTCTCTTCAGTGGTGTGGGGGTAGGATCGCTAGCAACTTCTCAGCTCCCTTTTCTGGGTAGTTTTAATGACTGTTCTTTCAGCAAAACATACAGGATTGTGTATATTCTGAATGAGTTGAGGGAAAGAGGCTGTCCTTTTCTAGCTATCTGCATTGACTTTAATCCCACCCCAGAACTATAGTAGTCATTAGAGATGTGCAAAAAAAATGTAATATTGTCACTATTAATCAAGTGTCATTCATTACTGGCTTTTAAAAAATGTGGTCTCTTGAGAGGTTATAGAGCCACACAGACAGCCTGCTGCAGAATTCCTTAGCACCCCAGTACTCAACTAAGTTTCCTTCTAAACAGTTCTAGCTATTAGTATGGTGCAACTTTGATGTTAAGGATGCTGCCACGTTTCCTTTCTTTGAAAAACCATGGGTACTCTTTCCCCCACCTACACCCACAGAGACTCACACACATACAATAATCAGACAGCTCTGCCTGGAACACAAATGGAAATTACTGTGTAACTCTGGGTGCCCTGCTTTGTCTCTTGGAAAAAAGCGAGAAATGAAATGTTACAAATATGCTTTGTCTAGCAATGCCAGTATACCATGAGTAGTAGTAGCAGCATACAGGTAGAATGCCGAGTATACCCAGCGTACATTTTAGTGAAGGTTAGATTGCCATTGCCATGCGTGCTAGCTGGCTGGCTAGACCTTCCTGTCCTGTCACCTTTGTTTCAAATAGTTTTTAAGACCCTTTTTAAAGGAATGGAAAGCCAGGTTGCTCAGCAGTACAGTGCAGCACAGTACAGGCCACACAAAAGTAAAAATTCCACCTTAAGCAAGTCAACCAGACAACTACTACGGGGGTCAGTTCACAGCGAGGGTCTTCATACTGGAGCGTCGTACTCCTGGAGGAACTCCTTTAGCGTATGAGGCAGCTGGTCCAGTTTACTAGAAACCTCTAGATGTCCGTTGACAGTCTTGCGACAGAGGTGCTGCAGAGTGGAAACGCTTGAGGACAAGGGTCTGAGTAGCTCGAGGGGAATTTTTTCTCCACTGGAGTAAATAAAGTAACTGCTCTTCCCGTTCCCAGCAGACGCCGCAGAGACTTTGGAAGGCATGTAATGGTGGATCAGTTTCAAGACACAGTCAAAACGGGGCGCTGGCTGCATGCTTTTGGGGTCAGTCTGTAGGAAAAAGAAGTAGCTGTCGCACTGAATGCGCAGGTTTTTGGTCCCGGAGTCAGTTTTGACGCTGAGGGTGAAGAAGTGGCGGTTGTCCGAGCTGTCCCGTATCAAGAATGTGCCAGGGGGTTCGGAGCTGAGCAGGCTGTTGGCCTCCTTCCCATTCACCGTGCTCCAGTAGAAGCCGCTCTCCTGCAGCTTCCGAATGGCGGTGATCACCAGCTGGTACTCGTGCTTGGAGCTGAAGGTCTTGAAGCGGTGAGGAGGCAGCCGCGGGCTAGCGTCAAAGGGGCTGCAGCTCATCGCGGTGTCAAACTTACTGTGGGTTACCATGGCGCTACACTCGCACCTTGAACTGACCAGAGTCCCAGAACAGGAGGTCTGTCCAGGAAATATATATGGGGGCATAAAAAAAACAACCAAGAAGGAAAACTAAATCCCGGTCTGTCGAATTTCACTGGAACTCCAGGATGGGATATTCCTCAATGAGCCACCAAACTGTAAGGGGAAAAACAGAAAATAGATAGATTAGTTGACTGTATATTCAGATTACAGGCAAAGTACAGCTAAAGCAATGGCAGATTTATGGCGCCGCCATAACAATAATAAAGCATAGCCATGGCAGTGCCATAAAGTTTGATAGCTGATACCTAGCCAGTCTGACCAAACGTGTGCAACAGCACGCTCAGGCGGCACTTAATGAAAAGGTTATTGGCAGGTTAAGCAAATTGTGTGTGGAGAGGAACCACTAATGGATTTGATAGGATCCAAATCTGATCACATTAAAGAGACAGGCTTTTTGGAAGACTGTTCCATGATTACAGCTCCTACTTTTTGAAGCTTAACCTTGTAACATGTGATTTCCAGAGTCTCAATACCTGTGTAAAAAGCTATATATATATATAATACATTGTACACCTTATACATATTATTTTGCCCAAATAAAGTAATAGCGCATTTCAATTTCAATCACTATTATCGTCGACTACGCCTTTGTACCCGAAAGTCCTGTGGGTAGTCAGAGCGATTTACAGCGATTTACAGTGCTATACGGCAGTGTTGGAACATCTGGCTGCATTACTACTTGTGCAGAATAAACGACCCCTTAGTTTAAGACGTCTTTTGGTTGCACATGAAAACCTGTACTATACTGCAGTTTAAAAAAAAAACAAAGCATAATACAAATAAATAACTCACCTTGTTTATATAAAAAAATAATAAGAATGCATTCTGAATCCCAATTTGCAAACTTGCAAGAGTTCTTCTCGAAATCCAGTCGCTTATATAAATGGACAACACTTTTCTTCTTTGTGTCCGAACCCTTTTGGAGAAGGAGCTGACAAGTCAATTTATATTACTGTGTGTATACTGCATGTATTGTAAGTAAAACAAAATAGCGCCCTTTTTAGCTCGCCTTGTTTTATTATTGCAGAACCATCCACTTAGGTAAGCGGCAACCGTGTACTGCCAACATAATCTGCTGAGACAGATCACTTTATATTTTAGAAAACTCCTCCCCCCACACCAAGTTCCAACCCCCCTTGTTTCTATTCCAGGAAGAC